>NC_132885.1:14968469-15268469 GCF_030463535.1 Salminus brasiliensis | reverse complement strand
CATGCTGTATTTACCTGCTCCCATCATGGCTCCCTCCTTTCTTCTGTGTGTGCTCGGAATGGAGAATTTCTCAACCATGAGCGTCCAGTCTGTGCCTGTGAGCGTTTCCTAATGTGTGGCTCTATGGAAGAATTTGCATAAAAGCCTTTGAAAGAAAATGTAATTTGCTGTGGATCAGCTTGATCGCAGGTTTAGCAGCAATTTTCCAGCAAGATATAATGATTAAAAACACAATATACAGCACTTGATTTTTTTAAAATAGGTAACAAAATGATTCTTTTACATTGTTATCCGTTTTCTTTTGTGCTCATCTTCACTGAAAATAATCTCGGAGAGCGCTATATACTTCCACTCGGGTATATAGAGCAAACTACGTTTATCTCCCTGAACCACAAATACATTTTACAGTGCATTTTTCATCTTTTATCAGAGCACGATAAATGACTCTGGAAGAGCTAGATGCTGGATTAGTTGTTGGATTTTTGGGCCTCCTAGTCAAGCAATCATCAGTATAGACCAATAATTTCTCAGCAGCAGTGAGCTGGGCAGAACTGCAGTGTTAGCAGATCTGAGGAAACCAGACACAGGGGCAGCTTGTACTTGTGGGCCGTACATTAAAGTAATCAATCCTTAAGGAAGGAAAATAAACGGAAAACCTTTCCATGGCACTTTTTTGGCAACCACCCAGGGAGCTTATGGCATGATTTGACATTTAGTTTGTGTGATGTAGTCTTCCTCCAGTTCTTCTGAGAGAAAAAAAAGAAAGCTGCTGAAGCTGCTGCACACTATGCTCTGAATATCTCTTGATTGGCTGGAGTGGCTCCATGTGTGTTGATTGGAGCAGCAGACCCAGGTGTGCTGTTGGGAGATCACCATGATAATCGGTGCCTTAGGTGCACTCCCAGGGCAAGAGCTGGAGAGCTGTACGTGGTGCTGAACCGGCAGGTTCTGCTTGTGGTGGCCAATTTCTTCTCAGCACTGCACATTATTAAACCACAGCTTAAACAAAAAATGAACAGCAAAGATTTCTTGTTAGAAGTACAGCCAGTATTCATGAAGTAAACATGTTCTATTAACCACAATCTAACCAGAAAATTTACATTTGTAAAATGTGTTCATCTTGTACATGTTTAGCCTTATTATTTAAAGTCAGATATGTATGTTATGTGCATGTGCTGATATACAGTATTAAGGTATACTAGGATATTTAATATGCATGTTGTTGAACTGCCATTACTGTATTTTAGTCAAACACTCTGCAAACAACTGCAATTTCACCAGAAGCTTTGTTGATGTGCAGAGCCTCTCTGGTTTTGCTGCTCCTGTTGTGCTGTCATGTTTTGATCACTTGCTTTAATTGATGTAAGTACTGCTTTGAGCACATTCTCACTCTTGGTGAAGTTTGTAGTGCTGTCCTGTATTTTTTTCCATTGCCAGAAGTTGCCATATTGAGAATGACTGTCCTCATGGAAGAGATACTGTGTCCAAGTTTGCTACCATTTGACTCAGGACTTGTTTAATTGTGTCCCAACAAAGCTTGGGCTTCAACAACAACAAAGCTTGGACATGATTACTCTCAACCCAGCAGATCAGTACATTTTATGTGATTTTTGTGTGCTAAGGCAGTTTTTAAAAAACTAGACGTTGTAGGCTCCTGGAATGTCTCATGATCTTTCAGTGATGAACAGTTTTGTCTATGTTAGCTGAGGTGCGTCCGAGTGTGCAATGTGTCTAAGATGTGTTTTGCCGTTGAAAAGAGTTCTATGGTGTGGGGGGTTGTATTGGAATTGCTTTCTACAAATGAATTAAACAGTTAATTAACTAGAAATCAACAAATAGGCGCTTAAAACGACTGAATTGTGAAATAAGGTGAACTTCCTTCATGTTTTCTAACATTAGCCATATTTATTAATATTAGTATTTCTGTATATTTCAGGAATTTTACACTGCATTAAACTTTCGAATGCCATTTCTTAATATGCATCTCATTAGCAGAGTTCTGGAATGAAATAAGGCATTCGTCAAATCAAGTGTTACAGTGTATGGTAAGAAACGGTATGCCTGAAGGGCTCGGATGATTCAAGGACAGTGTAGAATAAACCTGCCACACAGTGTTTACAATATGTGTCCATCATGCTGGACTGCCATGCTGCCTGCCCTTTTGTGGTGGTTTTTATTTATTTATTTATTTCCTTCTCTCACCTAAGTGAAGTATATCATGCCTTGTTCTTCAGTTAATTCTTATGTGGCCTGTTTCTCCTTGATGTTCATCTTAATAGCTAATGCGCCCCCCCCCCCCCCCCCCCTGCTTAACATTCATGAGGTTGGGACTGCTTCCACATTTGAATGCATTGCCTGCCCATATCTATTTGCATTGTATATTACTGTAACCTTTCTCGCAGGCAGACTGCGTGTGGAGGAATAAAGCTGTTACATTCAGGTCATCTTGTTCTTCTCAGGTTGGTTAGGATCAGTTTCATCTCAGTTGGGAGTACCTCTCCCAGACTCAGGCTTGTCACCCAGCCACTGCCAGAACAATAAATATGATGAATCAGCCTCTTTAATTATCCAGCAGTTCCATGCCAGTAGTCATCAACTGTCGGCAGCAATTAATATCCCAGCAATAACTGTTCCTCCTGGCAAAGTTTAAAAAAGAAAGGAATACATCATGGTGTGAGTAGTAGGGGTTAATAGCATTGTTTATTGTCATTGTCGCAGCAGCTGAGGAGCTTGTGAAATTAGAACAAAGTGGAATTCCTCTTCACTTTTCCAAAATGTGATTCCATTAACACTAAGCCTTCTCAGCGGAGAGGCTTCTACAACTGCGCACTTTTATCATGCCAGCAGACAGCTTTTTTCCCCTTTTTTTATACAAATGAGTGCACTGAACTGTTAATTCAAATATCAGCCAGCTGACTGAGTGGAGACATTCGAGGAGACAGTAAATGATTATACGCAAAAGTAAAAGATTACGCACCTCCTGACAGTTCATTCATACATGCATGTAATTCACATGCGTGCCTGTGTGTGTTGTATCTGTTTATTTATTTATTTATTTATAGAAGGAAGACAAAACAGCCATGATGGTGTAATGTTTGTGTCAGCACTGTTGGCTCTACAGACATAATAATCAGGTCAAAAACTGTTTCATTAGGGAAGATTTCATCTGACCTTTCTGCGACAGGGGCTGCAGCATTCTAATTTCCCATGAAATAGCACGCATCAGTACGTTTGACATTTACATTGGCGGAAAGCCGAACGAGTGATGCCGGCATTGAAACGTAGCAGCAGAGAGATGGGGGAAAAGCCCCGGATTACCCGAATTAGACCCATGGAAAAGGGGATGATTAACGCATTAATGTAGCCTAAATTATTGATACTATTCCCAAGCAAGCCTTGTCTGTCAGTTGCTTTCCAGATAAAAAGTAATGGGTTTTGGTGAAAATGGGTATAACACACAGCCAATTTTGTTTGCTAAATTCAATCATTAATCAAACAAAATACCTAATTCTGTCTTAGCAGCTTTATTTTCATTTTATTTTTCATCCCACTCCAGCCATAGTCGAGTATGCTGCCCCCCATAAAACAGTAATACATGCATGTGGATTGAGCCCTTCATCTCCTCAGACTTCAGCTCAGTGGAGAGCTCAAAGCATTTGATTTTTGTTATGGGGCTGAGCAGAAGCTTGGAGGCAAAAGCTCAGCACATGGATGATAACAGACAGGATATGAAGAGCTTCTTTCAGCAGTAGGTCTTCTTGCTTTAAGACACAGTGCCTCCGTTCACTTAGACCAGACTACATCAATCTCTGTACTGTGGCTTCACAGAGACAGGTCACAGTGGGCCTTCCAAACAAACCAGGCCTAATAATCAATTGTTCCAGTCACAGACTCTGACAGACTCATAAAAGAATGCAGTCATTCATCTTCCATCCATCTCTCTCTTTGTCATCCTCTCTCTCCCTGATCTCTGTTTCACTCTCTGTTGCCTACCTTCTTTCTCAACCCCTTCAATTCACCCTGTCCTCTGCTTTTATGTCTGCTTATCATTGTCTCAAGCTCTTTCTAACAACCTCTAACCCCTGTCTCTGCAGATCAGCTGAGGAGCGTGGTCATGGAGCGGAGAGTGCTGCAGATATACGCAGGTATTCAGTTTAACATTCTGTTGCTAATAATGCTGATATTCACTCACTCTCCACATAGAAATGACATATTGAATGACTTAAACCCTGTACATAGACCCACCCTTCAGGTCTTCACTCTGAGGATTGCAACTCTCTCATAACATCAGACCCTTCATAGACTCTAAAATAGAACCCTGTAGGACTCTTACCAAATATGTCATAGTAGTTTTTGCATTATGATTAATAACAGAATAATAAATATAGAGTTCAAAAGGGTTATTGATTACCTTGCTCATGATCAAGGTGTATTAGTAAATGATGTGAGGAAATTCTGTGAGAAACTAAAGATTTAACCTTAGCAGTACATTATAACATGATTAATCTCTTCAGTTTCAGTATGATGCATATGTGCCATCTAAAGTTTTGGTATCCTTTGTAAATATGCAAAAATATATATTTTTGATGTTACTCTTTATCAGCTTGATTTTACGCTTAAAGCACTTGACTTCCTGTTTCACTGGAGTATAAAAATGAAATGTTGTGCAGTCCAAACACTATCAACTAGTCATCCATCAACATAGACATGATCAGAGAATGCCTAAATAAAAAAAAAAAATCATACAATAGCTTTCCCCAGCTCTACTATTCGGACAAACTAAAAGTTTCAAAGCACTGGAGCTGTGATGATCTTGTCTGAAAGTTGACACAGGTCTAGTATGCCCTCAAACAGTGTGATGAAAAGTCTGTGTTTGAAAGGCAGCATTTTCTTTAAGGATTACAGCTGGACAGTTGTAGGACTTTGTCGCATCCTGTATCACTAGTATCCACAACTGTAAGTAAATGCCACCATGCCAGTAAACTGTGTGGAAGGCTTGCCCAAGGAAACCATCTGCTGTCACCACAACACAAAGGCAAGCATCTGGAGTTCCTAAATTAGGACTGGGACTGTGATTTGGAATTGGGTTCTGTGGACAGACTAATGATCTTTCACTTCATGGTTACTCATCAAATGCTGACCGCTGGTAGATTTTACATCAAAGTCCTAAAAGTTCAGATAAGAAGGATGCTGAAGGAAAGGGATTTTTTTTATTGTCGAATGGATTCTTTTTTTTTTAAAGCTGCAGTAGGTGATTTCATAAGCTTGCCCTCAACAGCAGAGCTAGAGGGAGGTTTGCAACGCAGCAGGGGTGGTGGGAGCATAAACCCATGCTTCGAGTATGTGGAAGCTGAAGAATCATACAAATAAGCTAGCTAGCTTTATCAGCTAATTTGTGAAACATCTCGTTCAAAGCCAGTAAAGACTAACATAAAGTAAAATCCAATAAAACAACACTTGCTCAAAACTACAATGCAGACATCACTGACGACACAGCCACCCAGGTTACATAGCTAGCTAGCAGGTCACCAACACTAGATGCTGCACTGGACATACAAGGAGAACACAACTGCCAAACTCACCTTGCAGTTAAGCATTTATTAACAGAATGCACAGTTTGCCACTACAATAGACTCTCTTTAAATACTAACAAAAAATAACAACAACAAATACATCTTCCCCCTTAGCTAATCTGGAAAACTGATTTCCTATTAATTGCATGGCTTTAAACCCCAATCCACTAACTAACATAACTAGATAGCTTACATCTAAAGCTACCATTAGTGTTGGACTAGTACATAAGGAGCTAGGTACATTAAATACTTTTTTCCCCACTGTATGTAGTAGTCAGTCACCAAGTTCTCCCACTTAAAAAGATGAGAGAGGCCTGTAATTGACATCATAGGTAGACCTCAACTATGAGAGACAAAATAAATTCTGAAAATCACATTGTCTGATTTTTAAAGAATTTATTTGCAAATAATGGTGGAAAATAAGTATTTAGTCACCTACACACAAGCAAGATTTCTGACTGTCACAGACCTGTAACTTCTGTGGCTTCTCTGTCCTCCACTCATTACCTGTATTAATGGCACAACCTCAAACAGTCACACTCCAAACTCCACTAAGGTGAAGACCACAGAGCTGTCGAAGGACACCAGAAACAAAATTGTAGACCTGCACCAGGCTGGGAAGACTAAATCTGCAATAGGCAAGCAGCTTGGTGTGAAGAAATCTACTGTGGGAGCAATAATCAGAAAATGGGAGACCTACAAGACCACTGCTAATCTCCCTCGATCAGGGGCTCCACGCAAGATCTCAGCCCGTGGGGTCAAAATGATCACAAGAACGGTGAGCAAAAATCCCAGAACCACACGGGGGGACCTAGTGAATGACCTGCTGAAAGCTGGGACCAACGTCAGTAAAACACTACGCCGCCTGGGACTCAGATCTTGCAGTGCCAGACGTGTTCCCCTGCTTAAGCCAGTACATATCCGGGCGCGTCTGAAGTTTGCTAGAGAGCATTTGGATGTTCCGGAAGAGTATTGGGAGAATGTCTTATGGTCAAATGAAACCAAAGTAGAACTGTTTGGTACAAAAGGAGAGTGAATGCTGAGTTGCATCCAAAGAACACCATACCAACTGTGAAGCATGGGGGTGGCAACATCATGCTTTGGGGCTGTTTCTCTGCAAAGGGACTAGGACGACTGGTCCGTGTACATGAAAGAATGAATGGGGCCATGTATTGTGAGATTTTGAGTGCAAACCTCCTTCCATCAGCAAGGGCATTGAAGATGAAACGTGGCTGGGTCTTCCAGCATGACAGTGATCCCAAGCACACTGCCAGGGCAACAAAGGAGTGGCTTCCTAAGAAGCATTTCAAGGTCCTGGAGTGGCCTAGCCAGTCTCCAGATCTCAACCCCATAGAAAACCTTTGGAGGGAGTTGAAAGTCTGTGCTGCCCGCCGACAACCCCAAAACATCACTGCTCTAGAGGAGATCTGCATGGAAGAGTGGGACAACATACCAGCAACGGTGTGTGCCAACCTTATGAAGACTTACAGAAAATGTTTGACCTCTGTCATTGCCAACAAAGGATATATAAGTATTGAGATGAACTTTTGCTATTGACCAAATACTTATTTTCCACCATTATTTGCAAATAAATTCTTTAAAAATCAAAATATAAAAATAAAAAAATGTGATTTTCTTATAGTTGAGGTCTACCTATGATGTCAATTACAGGCCTCTCTCATCTTTTTAAGTGGGACAACTTGCACAATTGGTGACTGACTAAATACTTTTTTTCCCCACTGTACTTCAGGAAAAGGTGCTTTGAGGAACTCAAGGCACCTTTTCTTCTAAGAACATTTTCTTAGAGGTTCTTCAAAGCACCTTAAGATGTTCCTTCACAGTTTCAGATTGAAGAACCTGCAGAACTTTAAACAGTGTATAAACAAAACAAACCAGATAACTACACGTCTAAGAGAAAAATAGCAGCTTTGGCATCACTTGTCAGGCTTTTAACCATGTTAGTTTTTGCCGCTGTTGGAAATCCACCCCAATGTTCACTGTTTACCACACCAATGCTCTTGTTGTTTGGAGCCTTTTCTACCTCTGTATTTCTTTCTTTCTTTAGCAAGGCAAGCTTTTGTAGGTACCTCTCAAACTTTCAGCTTTGTGTGTGTTGGCAGGAAGGATATAGGTGAGGTCTGCAGATAATGATGTTGTTGTTTATTTTACTTTTTATTTTCAGAGCATTTGATTTATCGGTTACTATCAGTATGAAAAGAGTATTTCAATAAATATATTTTTTAAAATGTTTTTAAAAAAATGACTTCATCCGGCACAGGAAGACACATCGATTTGTTGGGCATGGGTACTAAAAAGAGAATTATCTTCAAAGATTTCTTGCATAGTTTCAGATAAAGCTGATAAACACATTTCCTTGACCTTTTTTGGTTATTTTCACCAGTGTTGTCAAGATTTCTGGAGAGTCATATAAGCTTATTTAAGTGGAGTAATCTTGAATTTGTGTTTTCAAGCGTTATTACTTGCTGCACAAAATATGGAGCCCTTTAAATGCACCTTTTAATGGGGTTTGTTTGAAGGTTGACCTTCAGTCATTGCTTCTTATTGCCTTTTCTCCCTTGCCTTTGCACATTGTGCCTGTAATTCAAAGGCCTTTAACTGCTCTTGTCTCTTAATTTCTAGTCATTACCATAGGGCGCTGACCACATTCACTCGCATAACAAGTGATTCATATTTCTCCATTGGAAATGCAGGCTTTGACCGCACCACCGTGTGCGCTTAACATAATGCAGGTAAATAGGCTCAATGGACTAGCTGCATTAGAAATGTAATTTCAGTATTACAATAATTACGCGTCCCAAAAACTTTGCCAAAGACCCTCAGAGTACAAAGTACACAGCCTCCTCACTTAAAATGTTCAAATAAAAGCACATGAACGGTTTTGGAGCGGAATAGGCGATCAATTAGTGATACAAAAATGTATAATAATGGTGGCATGTAGGTTAACTCTATGACTTCAGCTGAGTGTATGCTGTGGTGGTGTGATCCCCAGCTGGCTCACAGGAACAATTAGCATTCATTAAAACACCAAGAGTGCTTTAGGACTCTCATCTGGGCTGAGCTCTCATTTCACTCTTTAAAATCTCTTTGTCTAAAAATAGAAATGGTGCAAATTGCATTCTCTGGCTCTGTGGTCTGATAGCAGAGGGGTTTCTATTAAGCACCACTGTGCTTAATAGTTGTGCTCGTTAATATTACTTGGCTTATTTAATGTGCTCATGAGTAAACGAAGAATACTGCTGGCAGAGACGAGTGCTTACTTCAAGGCCTTAAATGCTTCTCTGTGTATTCTCTCTTCAGCCAGCTGGACTGAATTTGCTTTGTATTTGACCATATGTATTTACTGCAAATTATAATGTTTTGTAGGTTAACGAAATAACATGATTCTTCCTCAAGGCTATTACCACTTAATTCCTGGAAGAATATAGTTCGGTGTTGAGCTTCTGTCTAGTCAGACTTACTTCTCCACTGTCATTCTGCCCTTGTTTTCTCTGCAGATTGTAGCTTCGGATGGCATTGAATTGGTATAAGGTTTTGAATCCTGACTCATCTGCTTGTGTGGCTTTGTACAACTCCAGCAATTGGAGTTTGATGGAGACTGGTTGAGTTTTGGTTTCAGTTTTCACATCTGTTGGAAATTAGATTTCTACTGGCATTATGTACAGACATTCATTAATCTATGCAGTAAGCATTGCTTGAAGTCAAAGGATTTAAAATGGTAAATCAAAGGATCAGGGGTGTTAAGAATTCAATTCTAGATAAGCTTTTGAATTCTCATGACAGCCTGAATACACAGTGTTTCATGGCCTCGTAATTGTCCATTGTCCCGATAAAGACCAAAACTCCCCGTTTTAAGGAAGTGACTGAATTTAGTGCACAATAGTGGCGACCCTGCTGTGCTTAGTGGTGTGTGTGTGTATTTGGGTGTGTCCATGTGTGTACTTTAATCACAGTAATCAGTGTGTTTTTCATTTTCTCTGTTTATTCTTAGTTGGTCTTCTAAAAAGGCTGAATGGATTTTGGCACATGACAACACAAATGTGGAGTTATTAATACTCGTACTCTGTGAATACCCAAACAATGCTTTTGTTAGGTGGAAATTTCACAGAAGAAGAAATATTGAATTCATTAACCACCTTTAAGAGGCCCCAGGATGTCATGTTGTATTTACCTTGGCATAGTTGAATAAGGTGTTTGGTAAGTAACGAACTGAACCTAAATACCATTGTGTCCAAAACAGTACTGGAAAACAGCCAAAAGCTCCAAATCCCCACGACTTTATTTGTACTTTCCACAACATTTATACTTTCTTGACTTGTATTTGCCAACCCAAATGTTTAAATAAACCCAGTCCACTATCCCTAGACAAAACCTGGTCAAAGCTGGCAAAAATGAAAAATGCAATATTGACGGTATAATATTGCAATATTGTCCACTCCCTCGAAAACAAACTGAATACCCTGAGCTCACTACCAAACTGAAGCTAAACACATGTCAGGTGGCAAATTGCTGGCTTATTTTTTATTTAGCAAAAAACCTAGGGTATTGAGTGGGGGCAAGGATAATTTCTTCAGCTTGCTAACAGCACATTGTCCTGGGAGGACACAGTAAGAGGACAGCAAGACTAATTACTTGTTAAAAGTCTAATTACTTGTTAATTACTATTACAGTGTTAAAACTAGCCACAACCGTTATATGCGGCTTCTGTGAGCCATAGTAATTTAAACCAGCCAAAAACCTTTTTTTTTTCCTTTCCCACAAGCCCTCCGTAATGGGAATTTGACGCGATTCATTCTGAAGCCAAACAGGGTTTGTAAATGGGGTTTATAAACGAGCAAAGCATTTTTCAGAGGTCACATACTTATTATTTATACATCAGAAAACTTAAAATACCTAAAATACAATTAGCACTGTGAATGAGAAGGCCTGCAGCCACCCTCTGCCTCTGTAAGATATTTAACTTAAAGCTGACCGGTATTCAAGTGTGAGTGTTATTGACTGGAACAGCGGTGTGTGCGATGCTGCTGAGCGGCGAGCGATTCCTCTGCAGAACCACTCTGCTGCTGCTCTCCCTCCGCTCTTGCCTCTTGCAGAATTAATGGCCTTTTTACCACCACCTCTCTCCTTACTTTTAATCTATCCATCAATAACTCTGATCAATTGAATGTGAATTACAGATGGTAATTAAAGAAATGCACATTAACACAGTCCTTTGAGAAAAAGGGAGCAAATTTCCCCTTAAGCCAGCACAAGTGGTATTTCTGTGTGGAGTAATTCTTAGTCAGCCAGGGCCCATGTTTATTAAGCATGTTGGAGTACACTCTGGTCAATGACCATGTATTCATTAGGCTGTATTCATGTATTCAGAGGCAACGCTGATCCTAGGTCAGCACTGTGATTTGGAGGATTTGCTAAATACGGGTTCACTCTTGGCTTGGTGCTCTGTTTGTTAAGCAACAGCAGGACTGCTGATCCATGACCAGATTGCCTTCCATTCATACACATTCCAACGCCTGTGCAAGCCCAAGCCTTTGGCTTAACTGCAGTTAATATGGCTATGCTGGTACCATGCAAAGCTTCATTTCTGCCTTAGAAGGTCACAGAAGGGATTAAGTGGAGTGTTCAAGGGCACAGTGTTGTAGGTGCTTGGTATGTGTATCGACTCAGTCGTGATGTATTAACACATCCCACTGGCTCCAGGAGCTTGCCTGCTGGTTGAGCTGGGCTTTGTGCATGGGATTTTAGTTGTTTTTTAGGGTTTTTTTGTGGGAGCCTGATTTGCTTTGAGTCCAAAAAGATTCTATGAGTGACCTGAAAAAAAAAAAAAAAGCTTCTGCAGAGTCATTGACCTTGAAGTGAGATTACATTTAGCAAGCTTTGAGAAGTACAGCCCGCAGCGTTCTATAACCAGCGGCTGAATGGATGATGAATAATGCACCACAGGCACAGTCTCCCAGGCCCTGGCTCTCCTGAGAATGTGGTTTTCTGGCTCATCTCGTTCCCAATCTCCCACTGCACTGCTTACTAGACAGCAGCTCTTCAGTGTCAGAAAAAGAGTGAAGCTAATAGCTGAAAGTATGCAAAAGAATGCATGCAAAGTTTCTAGTAAGGAAATGTAATGTTGTTTTTTTTTTTTTTTTATTTAGTTGAATTAGTGGATTTTTCTTCATTTTTTTTTTTAATACTAATTAAAACTGTCAATTATGTAGAACATAATCAGATTATTATTTTAGCTATGTATTAGAGGCCTGAGAAAACTTGTTTGAAAAATAGTTCCTTGGTCTTGTCCGTGTTTGCACTGACTTTCTGTCAGTCTGTATGAAACACCTTTCAGCCCCTTTACTCCACCCTCCAATTTGTCTGTTCATCTAAACACTTTTCACAAAGACGCTAAATGTCATAGTGGGCGACACCACATATCAGGATAAAATGCTAATGCCATCACGCCCCTCGCCATCAGACACAGGAGTTTGATGCCCTCACTAAACAAGTGTCACCACTATACCAAGAAGAATGTGTAGAGTGTGTGTGTGTGTAACATAATTAGATAAGTCTATCTGAAAAAGAGATTTTAGAAGGCTGCATAGTGTAACAAGCAAGACATTGTAGCATGGCCACAGTTTCCCTCTGGCATCAGTGGCCCATGGAGCACCACTGTTATTCCTTTGAGAGGCACGCCTTCACTGTAGAACATCCCATGAAGTTAGCGGTTTGTGGGATGCAATCACCCTTCGTCTGGTAACCTATTATCATGCCCTTTTGGACATCAGTCAAATCGCGTCCTTTTCCCATGACCATGACTCTGCTATAACTGACTGGTGTGCTTGCTAATTTATGTGTGCAGCAAATCCTTTCAAATGGCGTCTGTGACGTCCCATGCTGAGTTAAGTCCAGATCAGGGGTGGTCATAATATTCTAACATGACAGTGAGCGAAAGGAGGTAGCATTTCGGAAACTGCCAACGTCCTAAGATGTTCTAGAGCTGCCGTAGGGAAGGCGTACTTCTCGCACATTGAGTGCTTCCCAATGGCATAACAGTAGTGCCCCATTGACCACTGATGCCAGAGGGAAATGACAACCCCGGCGAGTTGCAGGGAGCAGTTGATTCACCACTGTAGACCAGTTTCCCTCTATAATAAAGACCTTCCGTCGCCTAAAACAGTCCACACCACGACGTCTCATTTGAGCCAAGAATGGTTATTCCCACTACTGGGTAGGTGGACATAATTATCTGATTTGACTGTGTATATTGGCAATGCTTTAATTTATTTCCAAACATGGTTTCTTTTTATGTTGAGCTGCTTTTGCCTTTGAATCAAGGCACATCTTTTAAGCCATAGAGAAAGAGAAGCATTGTTTAAGCTTAAGATTTCCAAGATGTCAAACTGAGTGGCAAAGCACAAAATAAGCAGCAGTTCATCAGTCCCCAGGCTTCGGGTTTAACAGCACCAGCTGACATATTTATTTAGACAAATCAATACGAAGGGAAGGTAAAGTCCAGTGATTTAACGTGTTCTTTACACTGACACATATATATACAGTAAATTATTCAGGAAATCTCCGATCAGTCCTACCAGTCTCTGTCTGCCTTAATCACTCTTGTTGTTCTTAAGTGACCTCCTTGGGGTCAGTGTGGGGACAGCAGAGTTTAAAAGCTATGTGTCTATGAAAGTGAATTGCTAGTAAGATATATGGTGCAGCTACTGAGGAGAAGGTAATGTTAGCATGGAATGACTTTCAGTAATGCTCAATCCCTCTGCGGTGCTTTTAAAGCTATCAAGGGCAATTTAAAAAGAAACTCTGTTGTTTTCACCTCTGTCTCAGGCTGCTTAAAATGTTCTTATTTTTAAGGTTCAACCAGGACCCCGGTGGTGGCAGTATATTAAAACGTCACGCAGCAAGACTTTGAACAGTCTTCGATGAATGGTGTCATATCCAAATCACTCATTACAGCTGTGTGCCACCTTTAGGGGAAATTGCTGCTGATAGCTTTAGGGCAAATGATCATGAGTTCACTTTGTTCTTGTACAAGCGCCGCTCAGTTTGCGTACAGCGCTACCAGATGAGTTTTTCAAGGAGAGCTTGTCATTTTGACATGAGCTGTTGTAACGAATTCAGGGGCGTTCTAGTTTCTGCTTGTTTGACAAATTGAAGTTGCTGTGATAATGCATTGAAAAAGGTCACTGAAATTCTGCAGCACTTTTTTTTTTTTTTACCCAGACTCTTTCACACTGCCTGCTGTGCACTCTAATGCTGAAGTCGAATAAAGGCAGCTCTCTGGTAGTTCATAAAGGCCTTAGTGAAATTTATGAATATTGCCTTAGTGCTCATATTCTCCTCGGTTATTTGACTATTTTATTTCTCTGTGGGTTTTTTTTTTTTTTTTTACTAGCAAGTAGGAGCATGACTTTAGAACCTTGCTCTGGACCTTGGTGTAGAACATAAATCACTGTTTAGGATTCTGCCTCTGAAAATAAAGATCAAATCGATTTTCACTCTTACAGTTTGAACTGGAGGTGTTTGTGTTGATAAAGAGGATGAATGGCTTTAAAAGGGATCCATGCTGAAGTAGAGGCAGATATTTGATGACTAGCTGTGGAAGGGAGAATGTTAGCTCCTGGAATGTAATGGAAAAAGCATTCCCATTTGGCTTTTTTCCTGCTTGCTCTCTACCCCTCCTCACACTCTCCTTCACTCTGCAGTCACCCAGGCACGCACAGTAGTATTACAATTTACTGATCACAGTTTGGACTTTGTGCCATACGGCTTCCTGCTGTCACATACTCACACACACAAGTTGTCATTCACAATGCAGCCAAGGCTTCTCACTCGCAAATCTGTCAGCCTACTATCCTCATGTCCAGTGTGCAGTGTGTAGGTGAATGTGGGTGTTTGTGTGTTTATATTTATATTTATACACACACACACACATACATGTGAAAGACTCACAAGATGGCTCGGTAGACAGAAAGAAAAGAAAGAAAGTAAGTGTAGACTGAAGGGGACATATCACTGTCACTCGTTCCTTGGCCTAGCCCCATTATGTGCCCCAAATGCTGAGGCACGTCCTGGCTCCTCCAGGCTTGTGCACAGTTGGTTTGGCCATCTGCTCTCAGAGACGAGCTTTATCAATCAAGAGCAACAAGGAAACATGATCAACACAGTGCATGCCATCATGCAGTTGGAGCCCGAACAGAGCACTCCTCACTGTTTATCAAGTCTCTCGCTGGACATGCTCAAGCTGTGCGGGGTGTGTGCACTCTTAATGCGGACTCTTAAGTTTGAATGGGTTGCTCAACCCGAGACTCCTAAAAGTAGCGATGATGCCAGGGAACCCTTTTTTGGCACTACTTTTAAGAGTCTCAGGCAACCCATTCAAATTCATTAAGAGTGCACAAACCCTACACTCTTTAAAATGGTGCCAAGAAAGGTTCTCTGGGATGATGCCAGATGAACCACATTTGGTTACCTAAAAAGATTGTTCAGTGAATGGTTCTTGAAGGAATTAAGCTTGTTAACGAGATGCTTGAGTGTGAACTTTTTCCTCCTCAAGTCCAAAGAACCACAGCATGATGTGAATGTTTTATGTTACAGGTTACAGGTTCTTCCTAGAGCTATACATCCAGGCCAGGAAGAGTGTACTGGTCCTCGTTTGGACATTTTGCCTCCTAATTGTGTAGGCTATGTCAAGGGGCTTGCAGGACAGAGATGGGCACTCGAGTGAGTCACTCGCACTTAAGTTGCATACAAATTGACTTCAGACTCACAACTCATCCCTAATGACTCTCAAATGCACTCTGTTATTCCAGTATCTAGGCATGGTTTCTGAAAGTTACAGGACGTTACTTTATTTGGTTGTTTGGGTGATGAACCACAACAGCCGGTTCCCTTAAGCCGTATATTGTTGAACGGCATCAGGTGTAAACAAAGCAGGTCAGATAGGTTTTAGTTTAGCCACTAGCCGCTTGGCCCTCACTCCAGCGCTCTCTCTCTCTCTCTATATATATATATATATATATATATATATATATATATGTATATATATTTATATATATACAATTCTTTTCCATACCCCTCACAAGTATTCACCGAAGTGGAGCGCAAAGTCGACAGGCAGCAAGGCGAAAGCTGGGGGAAACAAACTGGGATCCATGATATGATAAAAGGCACTCATCTAGTGTTAGTGTTTAAGCCTATCTTCTCTTCCCCTCAAAAACAAACTGGACTATCTTAGCTGACTACCACACTGGCAATAAACACACATAATGCATAGGCCAGCTCCCATAACCAGTTTCATGCATAGGCCAGCTGCCAAAGTGTTCCATAACCAGCTTAATGCAAAGGCCACCTACTATAGTATGCCGTAACCAGCTTTATCCATAGGTCTGCTGCTATAGTATACCACAGTCTGCTTCATGTGTAGGCTAGCTGCCATAGACATAAAACCATAACTAGTTTCATGCATAGACCAGCTGCCATAGTTTGCCATAACCAGCTTCATGCATAGGCCAGCTGCCAGAGTATGCCATAACCAGCTTCATGAATAGAGTGCAGCTTGCATAGTTTTGGCAGCTTCATGCAAACACTTTTCACAAGGACAGTACTGCCAGACCAGTACTATTCATATCAGAGTATCAAGTCTCTGTGGCGTTTGTGTTGATAGAATATCTGGGATCTTCGACAGATGGACTGGAACCACTGAATTAAATAAAATGATAGGTTAAAAGCTAACACTAGCTGAGTGCCTTTTACCATATCTTCTCTCAGTCATCCGCTCCCTCAAAAACAAACTGGACTGACTAGCACACTTAGCTGACTACCACACTGGCAATAAACACACATAATCATGCATCATGCATTGTCTGATTCCATAACAGCTACAAAGCTTCAACTTGCTAACAGGACATCACTCTAGGGGGGACACAATGAGTGAACAGCAACTTTATAGTAATTTGAGGGCTCTGAGGTTTCGCTAGTGCTGTAAACCTGCCAATTAAAGCTGAGCCTTTTTAGGCGTATTTTGTTCATGCATTTTTGGGCAAAATAACAGGGTTGTAAATAGAGTTGTTAAACATCACCTGAGTGTTTTTACCCCAACCAAGATAACATCATGATAACATTATCATATCATTATATCACCCACCCCTAGTTGAAGCTGTTCAATGTGCCATGCTATTTGGATGTCTAATGTTGTACACTCTGGTGCTGCTCAGGCTGGGCATTGTGTCAGAGGGGGCAGCAATACAGCAGCAGATGGCTGGTCTATATTAGAGGCCCTTGCCGCAGGGCCAACATGCTTCTCTACTGCTATACACCCGCCACCCCCTCCCCACCACACACACTCTCTTTCTCTTTTTCTCACTCTCTTTCTTTTTCCCCAGTGCTCTCACACACAGATCTTCACAGCCTTGTACACACACGCGTTTGTGTTACCCAGTGGTGGAGCTTGTGCCACAATGATGAAACAAGTGAGTTCTGTGCGCATTCTCTGATATTCACAAGGTTACAGATCCATTTCAGCAGCTTTCAGACACACTAGATATCCAGCGTTTCTAGACAGGGCAGTTGGGTCATACAGGAGACAAAGGCAGAGAAAGAAAGTGAGATGAGAGCGCAATCTTAGGAATACAAAAGCACCTGGACCTACCTCTAATGTCAAATAACCATGTTCAAGTCCAAAAAATGGACCCAAAGTAATGTTTCATTATAAATCAATTTGATTGAATAAATTAATGGCAATGTATTAATCAGTGTCAAACTGTGACTATTAGACCTCGAACCTCCTGTACAATAATGCTAATTGCTGCTAGCCCTTAAATGGGATGTCTAGTAGTATGTTGCCGAATGGAAAAATCCACTGCAAACTATCAAAATATATTTGTTCGAAAAACTTGAAATACAAAAGATGTCTTTTAAGAATATCAGTAATCAACTGGCAGATTCATTGTGACATTCTTTAAGATTTGACCCTTACCTGTAGTGTCTTACCTTCATTTTATGTTTTCTGATTTACCTGCCTACAGTACTAAACAAATCCTCTAAAAGCAGCCCAGATGTCAGCACCACAGATGCAGTTCGCTCCAGGTAGCACAGCATTAGAGCACACTATGCAGTCTGTTTACCCCCATCTCATCAGGGCTGCATCAGGAGGCTTCATTGAATGCAATAAAATAAGAGGAGCGCATAACTGCAATATTGCAATGAAGAAAGGAAAATACAATATTAATATACTCATTTTGGTGTGGTTTGTTCTCACACAGAGGAGAGAAATATAATGAGCAATGCCAGGAGGGGAATGAGAGTACTACACCAGCTGTGAGTGGCATTAGGAAGGGGACAGTGGGTGAAGAAAGATACAGAAGGAGTGAAAGGGTGTATGTGTGGGTGTGGGTGAGAAACCCATTTCTCAGTGTCAGCCTCGAGGACACTAACAGAGGACAACTCTCTCTGTCCTCAGACACGCACAGACACACAGTGTCTCTGCTGCATATGAATCTCCTCTGGCTATCAAAAGTAAGTGTGCCGGGTTTTCACTCTCTGTTACACACACACACACACACACACACACACACACACACACACACTAACACATTTGCCTATCCATCAAATTTGTATTCTAATATTTCACTTTTGAAAGAAGACCTTTGCTACTACTACTAATAAAGTTGGTTACTGCTGAATTGTGGTGACAACCTGCCATAGTATGCTATAACCCAGCTTCATGCATAGGCCAGCTGCCATAGTATGCAGTAAGCTGCTTCATGCAAAGGCCAGCTGTCATAATGCGCCATAAACCGCTTCATGCATAGGCCAGCTGCCATAGTATACCATAAACAGCTTCATGCATAGGCCAGCTCCCAAAACCAGCTTCATGCATAGGCCAGCTGCCAAAGTGTTCCATAACCAGCTTCATGCAAAGGCCACCTACTATAGTATGCTGTAACCAGCTTTATGCATAGGTCTACTGCTATAGTATACCACAGTCTGCTTCATGTGTAGGCTAGCTGCCATAGACATAAAACCATAACTAGTTTCATGCATAAACCAGCTGCCATAGTTTGCCATAACCAGCTTCATGCATAAAGTTCAGCTTGCATAGTTTTGGCAGCTTCATGCAAACACTTTTCACAAGGACAGTACTGCCAGACCAGTACTATTCATATCAGAGTATCAAGTCTCTGTGGCGTTTGTGTTGATAGAATATCTGGGATCTTGGACAGATGGACTGGAACCACTGATTTAAATAAAATGGGCTTACCAGAGTGTTACAGTTTTTAATGTCACTTAATGTTTGTTGTCTGTAATATTCTACCAGTTTGACCACTGATCTTCACAAGGTTACTGTTAGATTTGAACACTTTACAGAAACCCTGTGGAGATGGGAGGTGCAGCAACATATTTCAATTACAGCTGAAGTTGAAAAAGCATTCAGAAATAACTAAGAGCTAATAATGAATTATGGCTGGAATGCAGTAGGATTGAAATAGGTAAGGAGAGAATAATGCAGGGTTTGCCACATCTGTGTGATGGCCGATAGCCAGTTTGTTCCACTGGGCTTTTGTACCATGGCCTTCTCTGACTCACTGTGAATGGCAATGCATTTTTCACCATCCTTCCCAGTAGGGGGGAGGGTGGAGAGTCAAGGTCAGTGGGGAGTGCAGCCTTCTCTTCATTTTAGGACACAGTCTGAGTTTGATCTGTAGTAGCATAACATGCTGTAGAGTGAGTAGCCAGCTATGTTCATTCGGTGCTACAGAATCTGTTGAAATCCAAGTGCAATCATTATGACATGCCCACTGATTTTGAGAATAAACTTTCTTATATAAAAACAACCTTAAATCCAGCTCACAGGGTGGTAAACAGACACCATACAAAGCGGTGGACCATCATTCAGATTCTTCTTATGTCCCGTTTTAGTACGTCATACACATCTATTTGTAGTTTGTGAAATCAAACCAAGTAAAATCTTAAGACTATCACTATGCTACCATATCAATCGATCATATATTCCTTGTGGATTTGATGCAATAGATGGAAAGAACAGTTTCTTCTGAAGCTCACCCCTCTTTTTTCTCCTAAAAAGTAAGGCCACTATCACTGTAGTGGCCCATGATGCTGTATTGTTATCTGGAAATTGAAGTTAGCCAATCTATAAGTCATCCAATTCCGCTGTCTTACTTGTAACTTTAGCCATTACTCAAAAATTGCCTCCCCTCGAAGCAGAATTTACTTGAAAATGAGGCACCTACTTCACCACAATGGTTGGATACTTTACAAGGTCTTTGAGGGCTGAATAAGCTTGAATTCAGAGTAGGCTTCTTTCCAAACACAGGAAACCTTTGCACATTGCATTTCTCCTCTAATAGTACTTATTAGGGGTGGACAATTTGGAAAGAAATATCACACTACATAGATATTTTTTTATCATAAATGATGCATATCGCCATAATTTGACACACAGGTAAAATGCACTAGTAGTGCCATATTTTAAAAACTACCAATTAGTACAATGATTTTCATTCCAAATTTTATTTGCTACACTCAGTTCAGTTATACTAAAAACCCTTATGTTATGCCTTTTTTTTTTTTTGCTTAACAAGGCTTAAAGGGAAATCAGCACACTGTTTCTATAACACTGTAATTATTCCCAAATAGTATTATTCTCCTCTCGTTGTGTCCTCAGCATGATGTGCTGCTGTTAACAAGCTGAAGAGATTGTAGCTGTGTTACCCTTAGCCGTGCCAACACTCCATGCACCTGGGTTTGGCTTTTTCATGTCTTACTGTTAAAAAACAACAGCATGGTGTGTGTTTGTGGTCAGTTCTGTTTTGCTAGTCAGCTGAGGTAATCCAGTTTGTATTTGAGTGGATTTTGGGGTGAAAAGATGACCTGCTGAGTTGCTGTGGTCATGAGGCTCGGTTCACATAGCACCCGTATTCCCATAGCTAGCAGAGTCTGGTGGCATGCTGCTTTCCAGTATCAACACCACCATGTTTTTCAGGAGCAGCCTCAGGTTTCACCAGCTTTCACTTGGGCTTTCCCTAGTGGGTTGGGTTTATGTAGATTTTAGGGGTGTAAATGTCAAGACTGTATAAGTTTTTGGCTTTTTAGAAGTACTGAACTCTTTATTCAACTATGCCAAGGGAAATACAGTTTGACATTTTTGAAGTAATGTACTCAGAAAGGCTTACTTTGTCTCATGATAATGCTAAAATCTCATCATACCATCTTACCACCATATCATATCATATCCTTCCAGACAGTGTTAATAGCGTTCTTCAGTTAAAACCAGGACAAGATGGTCATTTGGGACATGCGGCCCCCTCCCACTGATGGTGGGTGATTTCCTCTGCTTTGGTCGTTTCATTTTGATTAGTATGGATGGACAGGCAAGCATGGAAACCCTACATGTCTTCGTCTCTCAGAATTCCACTGTGCAGGAATTCTCAGTGTGGATGCTGATCCACATGCGTGGCAGCAGCTGTGAGCATGTTTCTCTCTGGGGCTTCCCATCATTTTAATCTCCGTGCTGAGACTGGGCCAAACGAGCAGCAGACACACAAGCAGATGTCAAAACTTTATTAAATATGGATGTGGCTTTGTATGGATTTGGCTGTGTTGTTTTCCGGTGAACTGGTCTTTACTCTAATGTGATGATGTTGGGTATCTGTGGTTGAGGACCGTGGGTGTTAACCCAAACCATTTTTGCATATAAGCTGTAATTTTCTAAGCCGAAGCGAGTGAGAAGCTTTGGTCTTAATTGATGTCAGCAGCATTACAATATACTGTGTTCCGCCATGACGAAGTTGAAAAGGAACCCAATTAATTTACGAGAGTGAATTATAGCCTCATATTTTTCTTATAGGCTGTAAAGCATCTTAGTCACAAAGCAGTAAGCAATTCATTTATAAATGTAGCAGTGGAAAAAAAGCACAATTCTATATAATCTCACCTATAAAATGTAAATTTATGTGTGGCTTCCTTTGTGGGAATACGTGATCTACTGTTTCCAAAATAAATAAATAATAAGATTTGTATTCCTTTTTGATGCTTTATTCCATTTTAAGAGCTGTTACAATCACTTCACACTCAGTGACTCATACTGGGGAAGAATCAGAGGATAAGACGTTCGTGACTACCATGTTGCATAACTGCTTGTGATAGAAAGCTAGACTGATCTTTCAGTCACAAATGGCTTGTTAAAGTAGTGCGGCTCTTGTATTATTTTGCCATTGGTGCGCCAGCAGATAATCGTAAGCGCAGTAGTGAGAATACAAAAATGTCATTTGAATTGAAATAGACAGCTGAAGACTTAAAAAAAAACACCCATTTTCATGCTATGAATTTAAAAATGCTTCCGACACAAAAAGAGACCCACAGCAGTACTGATTTTGGGCAAACTTCATTCTTGTGGCGGGGGGGGGGCACTTCTGGAAAAATGCAGCCTGGATTACGTACAAAGATGTGCAAAGATGTCCTTGTGACAAAACACTGTGGTTACTCTGGTGCTTTGCATGTGTTTGGAATGTCTTTTCCAGCATCTCTCAGCTCATAAAAAGGGGATGTCAAAGCTTTTTTTAAAGTGAAGACAGTGCAGCACAGGAGTATCATGCATACGTAAGTTACACCCAAGGACAGTTGCTAGTCTCTCACCTGATCTTACACACAGAGCTTTGATGTAAAAAACAAAAGCAGTATCAATTGAGGACTCACAAGTTGATGTTTTTGGTCTTGGAACACCTGGGTCTGATTAAGTGTATTTTGACCAGCGTCTCCATTGTGAGTTTTAGGATGATGAATTGTAACAGTTTGTGATGAATAATTAAACTGCATGCACCAGAGTGACATCATTAGATTAGAGGGAGCCTAACTTCAGCAAATCAAAAACCAGCAGGTTATAATTAAAATGCTTCACATGAGCTATTAAACAACATTAACTGCATCGTTATATATTAGACATTACAAAAATTCTACTACTATATATCCCATTTTCGGTTTCAAATGTCAATCAAAAAAGAGGTCACCAGGGACACATATGTATCAAGCGTAGTTAGAATGTCATGGCTGGGGGTTTCAAGTAGTTCTAAATTGTAGGACAATGACACAGTGTGTCGTGTGTGTGTGTGTATGGGTGGAAATATCCCTCAAACTATGCACTTATAGTATGTAAAAGTACATTAATGCATACACATTTACTCACATAGCAAGACCAATATGACCATTAAATAACCTAATAGCCTATATGACTGTATGTAGAATGTAGCACTGCTCTTGATAATCAATGAGTGGCAGAAAAATGCATATTGAATAGCACTGTGATGGTACATGTATTTATACTGAACTGTCACAGTACAGGGGTCAAAACATTTTGATTTGAAACAATATTCTGGCTTTTAACACCTTACTTCAACTCATTAAACCATGATGGAGTTGATGAGGACGACATGTATATGTTTTTTAATGTGCATGGAAACACATTGAACATGCTAAGGTTTACACATTATTGCTTAATTTGCACACTACAGGCTGTATTAACCACCTCAGGGGTGCCTACTACTTTTCACCACCTGCTATGATGATAAGATGTCAAGTTATCACATCTCACATCACTGCAGTACCCACCAACTGGTGACCGCAGGATTTAAGTTTTTATTTATATTTACATACAGTGGGGCAAAAACGTATATCGTCAGCCACTGATTGTGCAAGTTCTTCTACTCAGAAAGATGAGAGAGGTCTGTAATTTTCCTCATAGGTACACTTCAACTATGAGAGACAAAATAAGAAAAAAAAATCCAGGAAATCACATTGTAGAATTTTTAAAGAGTTTATTTGTAAATTATGGTGGGAAATAAGTATTTGGTCAATAACAAAAGTTCAACTCCATACTTTGTAACATAACCTTTGTTGATCCAATG
This sequence comes from Salminus brasiliensis, assembly GCF_030463535.1. Taxonomy (NCBI): domain Eukaryota; kingdom Metazoa; phylum Chordata; class Actinopteri; order Characiformes; family Bryconidae; genus Salminus; species Salminus brasiliensis. The sequence continues at coordinate 15,244,960 of NC_132885.1, read as the reverse complement.
ACAGAGGTCCAATGTTTCCTGTAAGTCGTCACCAGGTTTGCACACACTGTAGCTGGTATTTTGGCCCATTCCTCTAGAGCAGTGATGTTTTGGGGCTGTCACTGGGCAACACAGATTTTCAACTCCCTTCACAAATTTTCTATGGGGTTATAGGCCACTCCTTTGTTGCCCGAGCGGTGTGTATTCTTCCCTTAACACGGATCAGTCGTCCTGTCCCCTTAGCAGAAAAACAGCCCCATGACGTTTCCACCCCCATGCTTCACAGTAGGTTTGGTGTTCTTGGGATGCAACTCAGCATTCTTCTTCCTCCAAACACGACGAATAGAGTTTTAACCAAAAAGTTATATTTTGTTTTCATCTGACCACATGATATTCTCCCAGTCCTCTTCTGGATCATCCATATGCTCTCTGGCAAACTTCAGACTGGCCTGGACATGAACTGGCTGAAGCAGGGGGACACGTCTGGCACTGAAGGATTTGAGTCCCTCTCGGCGTAGTGTGTTACTGATGGTAGCCTTTGTTACTTTGGTCCCTTTTGGTCTTGTATGTCTTCCATTTTCTTACAATTGCTCCCAAAGTTGATTTATTCACACCAACCTGCTTGCCTATTGTAGATTCGCTCTTCCCAGCCTGGTGCGGGTCTACAATTTTCTATCTGGTGTCCTTCGACAGCTCGTTGGTCTTGGCCATGGTTAAGTTTGGAGTCTGACTGTTTGAGGCTGTGGACAGGTATCTTTTATACAGATAACGAGGTCAAACAGGTGCCGTTAATACAGGTAACGAGTGGAGGACAGAAGAGCTTCTTAAAGACATTGTTACCCGTCTGAGCCAGAAATCTTGCTTGTTTGTGGGTGACCAAATACTTATTTTTCACCACAATTTACAAATAAATTCTTTAAAAATCCTATAATGTGATTTCCTGGATTTTTTCTCATTTTGTCTCTCATAGTTGAAGTGTACCTATGATAAAAATTACAGACCTCTCTCATCTTTCTGAGTAAGAGAACTTGCACAATCAGTGGCTGACTAAATACTTTTTTTGTCCCACTGTATATATATTTGGATAAAATATTTGAATAAAAAACTACTCAAACTAGGCCTCATCCAGTGCAATTTTAATTCTTAATACTCATTTAAACTGTTTGCTTTTGCCACCTATATTTGTCTATATAGTCCCATTTTAAGCCTTGGAATTTGTGCATCATTCAGAAGTCTATAAAAACTTGCAACTGCAGACAGTAATTACAGATCTGCTCAGCAATTTGTCACTCACTCTCTATCCAATTAATCACTGGCCAGAGTCTGTCTACAGGGCCGCAGTGTGTGTGGGTGTGGTGCTGGTATGAGTGTATCACATATCACAGCGGTGTTGCTGTTTTTTTTTTTTTAAATACATCAGTGTCATGCTAAATTAAAAATGATCCACCACTCAAAATAACCTACCAAAAAAAAAAAAAAAAAGTGGCCACAGATGAAGGGCAAATGCACAGTGTACATCAACAGATGGACTAGAGATTCTAACCGTAGACTGGCAGGGCGTATCTAAAGGGAGAGGATTCTACTTAGGTTCGCTGGGAGCATATCAAGGCATCCCTAGTGCATCCCTGGAATCTATTTCTTCCAAACCTGTGGTTTAAGACATGTTGTACTTTAAAATGTGTGCTAAGGGAATTGAATATTTCCTGTCTGAGCACTGGAATATAGCCTAACTGAATGCTTTTCTTCATGTACCAGCAAAATGGACCAGAGAAAATTGTGAATGTGCAGTGCTCGGCCTGTAAAACCTCTAAGATCAGCATAAACGAGTATATGCCAGTTCCCTAAAGCTAGCATCTAATCACTCATACAATAGACAATAATCACTGCACCCTCCTCTGTGCTTGTGATTATCACAAGGCTGTTTATGTATTCAAGAATTGCTGCAGTTCTGAGTTTACTGAGAACCTTTATAAATAGCTTGTTCTTGAGAATCCTGCTGAGGATATTACCTTTAAACTACATAGATGTGTTCTTTAGCATTACTAGTAAAGCATTACTGTAAACCAAATACATAGCTATTACTGTTTCGTATTTATAGAACTTAACTGCACTGTTTTTACAGTAATGTGCTGTCAAGACAAAGTTGCAGTACAATTTACTATTATGCTTGCCAATAACCAATTACTGCAAAATCCCATAATTTCAATATCAAAATCAATGACTTGTACCCTCCAGAATGCATCATTCTTTACAGTGATTGTCTGAAAAAAAAAAAAAATAAAAATGTGTGTGTGTGTGTGTGTGTGTGTGTGTGTGTGTGTGTGTGTGTGTGTGTATGGTTACTTGGTTACTTACTGCTCACTCATTATTTTTACTGCGCAAAGACATCTTTAAATAAACCTGTAGATTATAGCAGGATTTCTGCTGTAAATGTACATCATTTTAACAGTGTATTCTAATAGTCCTCCTGTAATTTCACTAGGCAGTTCTGTTCATTACAAACAGATCACAGATTCTGTTGGTGCGGTTTGGTGTGTGTAATAAACTAATCCTGTAATAAATGAATGTGAAGCTGGTGAGGTAGTTTAATTGAGCACAGCAAGCCCATCTACTCAGGAGGGGAAATGTGCATGCAGTCACTTTGAGAGCAGAGACTTTTAAATAGATGTGATTCCATCCTGTAACATCAGACTGTGCCTGTCTATAATCATAGTCTTGGCAAATAGAAATTCCTAACTGAGAAGTATTACAGTAATTGCTTAATTAAATGTATCCATGTCTTATTAGTCCTGTAAGTTATAAAGGTGAAATTAAAGCAAATGTCACTGACTAATATGATCAGTCACGCTGCACGAGAACAGCCAAAAAAAGAAATCCGACGATTTAGCTAAAATATAGGAAGTCGGCGCTGTATATAATGAAAATGAATCACTTCAATTTTCTCTTCTCAGCTGGATTTTCCTTTAGGGTTCCTATGCCAATTTAGTAAAAAGACAGAAGCGCTGTGGCTGGGGGGGAGCGATTTCACCTCCTTGAAATACGAAAAGAGGAACAAACCCGAGCCAGCTTGTCAGATTAGAGGCACAATGTAAAATGGAGTTGAGTTATTGTCAATATATTAGTGCCCTTAAGGTGATACTGAAGCAGCACAGTATTTCTTTACTTCACTCCTGTGTTGAAATAGTAGAAGTAAAGCAGCGTGACAGTTCCTGTGTTTGGCAGCAGTGCTAAGTCCTGAGGTGTGTAAACCCTGACTAGTCTCGTCTCTGAGTCTGTGCATTGTGTGACATTTCCAAAGCCTCCTTGGCACACTGTAATCCCCGGGTCTCTGAGAGAGCAGAGGGTCTTTAGTGCCTTTAATACAGGACTGAAGAGAGGGAGAGAGAGAGAGAGAGAGAGAGGGAGAGAGAGGCAATCTTTCTATGACAGTGCAGGTCTGCAGCACAGAGAGGAGAACTGCAGACAGTCTGATAATGAGATGAAAATAAAGCAATCTCCCGCATAATGACCTGCATTAAGGCTGCAGCTGAGAGCTGTAGAAGGATGACGGGTGCAGCAGGCACAGTTAGCGCTTGAGGCTAAGTTGCCCTTTTGCTGAACAATGGCCATCTTTTCCCCTTATTAAATCACACAACTGGCTTCAGGTCTGCATCCATGGCTAACATCTGAACTACGGCGGGGCCATGTTAGTAACGCTCAGCTCTGCTGTTTATTATAGGAGGGGTCGCTGCTGTGCTCTGCATAAGAGCTTTTTCTCCTTTAGCGCAGTGGGTAGGAGGAAGGAAGTAATGAAACTGAATTACCTCTCTTATCTCTCTTCCTCTCTGCCTCTGATGCGCTACACTATCGCCACTTTGAATTAGGACACGCTGCATGCTCAAGGAGTCCATATGCCCCAAATAAACAATAGTACCAGGCCTCTGTTTTAGGCCAGTGATTGCTGTTGAATCGACGTTAAAATCACGCAGGAGTGTTTTTCCCCACATTGATTCATCGACCAAATGCCGGGTGAGCAAAAGAATGTATGACCTTGTATACAAGTGGAATTGACTGACTGATGTGCTACATCCTCCATCAAAAACAAACCTGCTGTGAGATAGTGAGATATGTAAAAAGATGTTTCTGATGATTATTTTATTCAAGCACAGTATCCTGGTCATTTGCAGGCCAGTGCTGTTTTTAATTTCATGCCTGAAGCTGAGAAAGTTTTAGATGAAACTATGTGGAAAACCTCTCTCACAACTCCATGACTAATGTTTTGCTGGTAAACTGCATTTTATCGTGTCGAACACTTGTATAAGAGCAGTGTAACTATTTATATTCACGGGGATGTCCCAATCATTTTATTTTGCTCTTGTATCAGCCAATACCGATCCGATGGGATCTTTGTGTTTGTATAAATAATACAGCCACGCCGTTTAGATGAGATCCGGTCACTTTATTTTTAGTAAAAGTTTCTATAATGAGATTTTTGTTTTTTATTTCTTAAAATAACGACTGTTTTATAGTGTGTTTAATATCTTATAGTCCGGTCTGACTTATTTAGCTCCCAGTTCCACCATGGTTAAAACAAAAACTAAGGAACTTTCATTAAAATGTAATCTGATCAGGACAACCCTTGTTATTTCACTCAGTTAGCTTTTCTTAATTTAGCTCCTGACAGCTTGTGATTGAACAGGATTGTGTAGTGCATTTGCCAATAGTCCTTTGATAACAGTGTGATTGTGTGTAAAAAAAAATATATATTATAAAAAATAAAACAATGCTGTTCCTCAGTGTCTCCCCTGTTGTTCCAGATGGCTTCTGGATCTCATCTGAAGGGGCAGCTTCATCAAACACCTCCAGCCTTACTTAAAGAAGCATTATTTGAGATGTGGTATTTTTTGATCCTGGACGCTCCCTAAAGTTGTGGAGTATCATTTACGTGTACATCACTGCAATAGATACAAATTGCATTTAGTGCTAAGGCTACTACCAGCTAGCCTAAGCTGAAAGTTTGACAAACATGGCAGTATAACGCTGGACTGTTGGCCAGTTGGCAGTTGACTTTTGCACATAACATGTTCTGACTTCATCTTGAGATGTAATTTATGATTTCATCTAACAGCAGTCTATTAGTACTTCTAAAATAACGGCCTGTAACCGAAGCATTCGACACTTATTCGTGTCATGGCTTTTAAAGCGGCTTGTCCCTGACTCGCATGTGAATGAAGTCTGAAGTAAGTTTTTCTTTAATCAGCCAAATTACCCACAGCTGCCTTTCATTTGCAGTTAAATTGGTCCTCAATAGCTTTGATTACATGTTGTTCGAATGCTTATGTAGCTTTCAAATATTTAGGCAGAATAGTCAATTTGTAAGACACAGAGGCCTTAAGCTGCCACTTTTCCTTGCCGAATCATTGAGTTTGTGTTACTGTGCCTATTCCGAGACCTCAGCTCTCCTGAGTGCATGCTTAAACTGAAACGGCCGAGCCAATCATGCATGTATTATTTTGATCTGGAGATTTAATCCCCTGGTGTGGCTTCGTAAGGGCTAAATAGAGTCATGCCGCATGAATAAAGATTAGAGTACTAGGGGTTCAAATCATAGACCTCTAAGTAATATAGAGAACAATGTAACAGTATCATTTGACTGTTGGTTGGACTGCTTCAAAGTAGTAGTAGTTCTTTTTCACTAGATTTGTGTGAGACGTACTGTTGTTCCGTACAGCCGGGCTTTTGTGCTAACTCGACTGCATTTCCCATTTTCTATTTAGTACTCAGGTCAGCTTTTCTTTTTTGAAATGCGTCCTTCACAGACAATAGAAAGAAATGGCAAATTATCTTTTAAATATGAAGATGAACGGCACAGGTGTAAAATTGCACCATAAGCTACCTATGCAGTTCAGACAGGCTTCAGTTTCTCTCTGCTACATCCTAATGGCTGTAATAATTGCTGACATCTCCAGGTTTCATTGTGTTCCTGTGTCTCAAATATTCTCTTTGATAATTCTAATGCTGTGAGTTGTATAGCAGCATTATACCCTGTCTGTTAATCACCACAGGCTTTCACGTTCTCTATGCAGGCTACGCTCGTAATGAAGTTACGCAGTTCAGGCTTACATACTTTCACCACTTTTTTAAATCTTATTGCTTCCCCACAGAAGATCTTTCATCTGGCAGGTTAAAGTTCATTCTGAGAGGCGTTGAGAGAAATGTAACATTGGGAATCAGGACTTTTATTGTAATCACATATCTGATTAGATGTGCTTTTTATTCTTAGCCAGCAGCCTCGAGGCTCTGTCTGTGTGTGAAAGGACTCGTTTGGACGTTACTCCAATCTTCCACTAACGGTTTTTTTTTTTATTGTTTTGTTTCTCGTAGGCTGTGTTGATTGGTTCTTTCCAGTTTTTTGGAATCTGTTAAATGGTTTGGTACATATTTTGTAGTTCTGTTATACATCTCTTTATAAATTCTATTTAAAGCAATGTCAGTAATCCAATTTCTCTGACACCGTTTCCCATAAAATGAAGCTTATTAAATAACATGACATCCAAGGTAACACTGATTTGTTTCCCCACAAGTACTTATCTGGCTACTGACTGCTAAACACATATGATTGTTTTGTTTAGGCCCAGTAAAATGCTGGATTTTATGCTGAACCTGAAGCATTGCTTCAACATCAAGCATCGTTTGAGGGGGGGTACGCCTTTAGAGATACTAGCAAATTAATGTGTTCCCCCTGCTGATTCCTCCTTGTGGAAATTACTGTTATTACTGCAGTATGGCTCCGTTTTGGATGATGTGAAATACCAGCTAATCTCCCGCTAAAACCTGATTTTATTGAGTTGGAACTGTGTGATTGCTTTGTTTCCATACAAGGCAACCCAACAGTCAACCTTTAGCAGACTGCGAGTTCAATTTTCAACAAGATCTTCCCTGAAGGTAATAATGTGTAGGAAATTGGTCTGAGTTTTTTTCTTTTTTTTTTGTCTTATTAAAACAAATGTAATTGGGATGAAGTAAGGGGGCAGGGAGGAAGGCTGCAGATGAGACACCGTACTTCCCTCTGTTCCACCCTTTTCATCCTGAAATATCTCTCCATTACTGCCCCGCTTTCTGAGAAATGTTGGCTGCTCTAAATTTCAGACAAATGTCAGCATGGTTTGAAAAGTCCTCATTACTAGATACTTTAAGAGAAATAAGTTCCATCTCATTTTAATAGCTCTGTGTCTAGCCATCTCAGATTTCACAGAAGGTTGACTGTGGAGCCACCTTGTTCCATGTTTGTGGAGCTCTATGAGGCATGTACTTTTTGATAGTCAGAGCTTCTGACAGTTGAGCATTGCTGCAGGGAACAGTATGCATAATGGAAACCAATATACAGAATATGCTTCTGCTAAATGTGCATTGCTGCTACAGGGATGCATGTGTAAATATGCATAATGTTTAGGCTAAGGTGTTATAACGTTCATACCGTATACAGCGGTATTTAAAATGTCCAAATGAGGAATCTGATTTGTCAAATTTCTGTTGTGTGTCTGTCTAGTACATGGCCAAATAAGCTCATTCCACCATGTGCTTTTGTGAGAGCCACAAGGTGGGGGTGCTTTTCATGCTCACTGATTATTGATGTCACACTCTGAAAACAGGTGGGGGAAAAAACCCATCGTAGTTGCAAGTTTAGCGACGCTAACTTCGTCTGAAAGACTTTCCATCCTTTCACCAGTCGCTCAAGTCATTATCGTCTTAACATTTATGACTGGGCTTTCTGTCCTGTGGTGAGAAGATTGATATCCTGCTAATTATGCTAATGCTAACTAGCTTCTCTCCTGATCCAGACTAGTTTAACAGTACTGTATACCGTTGTATTTTCTAGAGGGTACAACAGTATTTAAAAAAGTGGATGTCACCCAACCCAAATAATGGTAATATGTATAATATTAGCAAACTGTTGTGCAGTATTTTTATTTTAGCCGCAATATTCAACACTAATTAATGATAGTTACATATAACCACAACAGCCCAGAGAAAACATCAGCCACATTGCAAGTGATTTTGCAAGTGCATTTTTTTTTTACCCAGGATTTTACAGTAAACATTGGTATGTTTGATGGGGAGTGTTTTAGCTATGGTAGCTCTTGAAGAGATATTTTGATTGCACTGTGTCCGCGATGTGCCAGAGCCATGTTGGGTGAGGAGACACTCAGATACCAATCAGCAGCTGCACCATCTGCTCTGGCCTAATGACTACCTGCTACAACTGAGGGAGAGCGATAGAGAGAGGAGAGAGAGAAAGAGATACAGAGACAAAGGGAATGATAGAGAGAGGCAAAGGGGAAAGGAAACAAAGACGAAGAAGAAAAAAGATAGCAAAGACTGATGCACTGCAAATTGGGGGAGGGGCAGCAAGGGATGGGGAGGTAGTGAGGATGAGAGTGAACTTTGCGTATACCCTCTCATTATGTACACTGCTGTGAGAGACCAGGCCGCTGTTGTAGAACGAAAAGGCAGAGATGATCAGAAGCACATTCACACACTGTGGCGATCTTGCATTAGACCTAAGTTAGGCAAATTGCCTCAGGCCTTGCATCTTCAGGGGGTCTGTAAATTTGCTGTAATCTTGTTTATGTAGCAGAGAAATTTCAGATCAACTCTGCACTCCCTGCCAAGGACCTCATGCAGTCAAAACAGTCAATTAAACCTAATCCACTGGCCAAGGGTGAAAGCTGACGCTTTCTCATATTATACATGCAGCACTAATGATGTACACATTGAAGCATCGTTGTTCAGGCTTAAAAAATAGAGACATCTCCATCAAGTTGTTTTTCCCCCAATCCGATCCGAGTACCCTAATGCTGTTTGTCAGTCGATTCTGATCTGATCTTTGCGTTTCGATAAATAACAGCCCCACAACTTGGGTAAGGCGTGCTGTTAATTAACACTAATAAACACTAGTAACATGTCTTTTTAGAGAGCATTTTCTATAATAGAACATTCTAAACTGATCTATTTTGCTTGGTACATTTTTTTAAATGGCTGTTTTGTTGACTGTTTTTAATATCTTATAATCCAGTCTGACTGACCTATCGGACCATTCAGTACACCGTTTCATGCTGTAGTGAGTTGTATTAACTAACAAATGCTCTCAAATGCTGGTCTGTATGCTAAATGTTGTTGCATTTACCACAGAGCTCTGAGCTAAGATATGCTGGAGTAAGAAGAAGACTTATGATGCAACCTTATTTCTGTGAACAAAACAAAAGGAGCTGTATTTTACCTGAAAAGAACAGTGACGTAATAATTGAATACATTATAACAATCTCATATCTGTTCATAAATTAACGAAATAAATCTCTGTTAATTTGTGAGCTTATTACAGTAAAAAAAAAGCTGTGTTTAGGGGTAGTTTTTCGTTTTCTTTTAGTTCTTGTTGGAATCTTTTTCCTGTTCTTTTCCAAAGAATAGTTCTAGTTCTGCGAGATTCTTGGCTGTTTTTGAATCCACAGCCTGTTTGTTTGTATTGGGTCTATGATTTAGTTTGAGTCTTTTCAGGTAGTCCGTTGTGGTTTAGAGGTATGTTTTGGATAATTATCCTGTAATAGAAACTATTCTAGCCACAAACCGTTCACAGTTGCATCCAGGATTTGCTGGTATTTCTTTTCTTCATCAATGCAATATTACTATGCCAATGGTGACAACACAGCCCCAAAGCATGATGGATCTACCCTGATGCTTCACAGCTAGTAAGGTGTGAAGCAGCAGATTTTATGAAATGCAGAAATATATTTTGCCAAACGCACCAGGAAGCAGACTATGCTGAGGTATAAGAGGCTTTGCTGCCTCTTTATTTGACCATATAAAATACTATTTAAAATCCTCTTTTGTATGACTGGATAAAATAAATCATCATTTGGTTGTACATCTTAATTAGCTTCTGATTACAGGAATACTTTTTAAAGCTCATTACTCATACCTTTGTATTATGGTTGAATAACCTTTCAGTTCTTTCTTTCACATTTTCCATACATCAGATAAGAGCAAAATATTTTTTAACTGTATAGGCCATTAGGTTTTAAATAAGCAGAGTTTTTCTTGTTATGAGCTGTAAAATAAATCGTTTCAAAAATGTGAGCCAGAAATGGACATAAAGACTAACACAAATTATAGCAATTCAGTTCAGTTATAATTGTGACTGAAGCAGCAAGTCGAAATCCAGGCACCAGGACTCTGGAGACCTCCCACCAAGGAAATAATTCTCAGTGTGGGAAAGAAGTCGTTCCTCTCTCACACCCCAGCCACCCTGCTGATCTTTATGAACAGTGGGCTGCTTATCGGGTGCAGGCTGTGGTACTGTATTGTGCCATATTCAGTCACTTTACCCAAGGAGGGAAAAAAACCAGGGGCAGTTACGCAAACGTTCCTGAGGCAGAATCTTCTGGATTAGATTGCATCCTCTTTCAAAGCTGAAAGTTCATGTTTGCTTGGCATTTCAATTCTGATTTCCACACTGTTGACATTTCCTGGCAGATGAGGATTTGCATCTAGAATGATACATTATTCTGGGAAGATGGATGTGGTCATGCCTTACTGCAGCTTATGTTTCTATATTGTGAGGTGAAACATCTCAACGAAATGTCCATGCACATTAATGCAAATATTGCTAGTTTGTTTTACTGCAATTCCACCAGAATTTATTGACATAAGGTCATAGCGAGCTCTAGCAGGCTCATGAGGAATGCAGGGCTGAACGTGACACGCAGTGGCTCCAAGCTGTTAACTGGACTCCTTCACGGCCTGGAGATTCAATAAACAGACTGTTTATAAAAAGCCATGTCCAGCCTCCTCTGCTTATTGTGTGTATTGCGTTGCCTAATCTCTAGCCAGTGCTACTGTGTCAGTGAGAGTTTAAAGACACTTTCTCTTTAGCTGCCATGGTCATCACACTGGAGTAAGCCTAGATCAGACTCTCCCCTTCACTCCTTTTTTCCATTTAAACGCACTCCCCGTCTGGCAGCTGTCTCTTGTGCCAATTACATATCGAAGCAGAATAGATGGTGCTCATTTAAGATGGCATCTGCACTTGTTTGTGCACTGTCATTCTCACCTCATCATCTGCTCCCAATCTCCCTCTCTCTGTGGGTTGCGTAATTGTTGTTTTATCCTTTGAAGATTCTATATAATTACAATTATCACAGAAAGTTGCAGACACTAGTTCCTAAAAAGAAACTCCTTCCTACCCTCTCCCCAAAGTCTGAAGTGGTTTTGCTGAGCTTGATAGAACTGTAGCACAGTGCGCGATGTGAAATCTGATGTTGTGTACAGAAAGGGTATCCTTCATTTTCACCTTGGCTGAGGTCCTTAGGAAACACTGGTTCCCACAGCGCAATCATATTTTTGCAGGAAATTTATGAGTGCTCCTGGGCATGTGTAGAGAGGACAGACTCACGTTGTGTGAAATTAATCCATTCCCTCATCACTGAAATTGCAGTCCAGGACCTTGTTAGGCAGAAAAATGTTCTTAGAGCTAATGTTTTTATAGGTAGCTGTCTGAAATATACTCACTAACGATATGTGGGAGATTTATTCTAATAAAAAAAGATGCAGCTTATACAGCATGAGCAATAACACTGTATTCACTGTATTCATTTGTCTTCACTGATTTTAGAGATACTGTCTCAGATTTCTTATTCCAGCCCATTACCACATGGATACTGCAGCACGCTCAATTGAAAAACGATAGGTGTAATGCATTTCAGGACTAACTGAGAGCTTTGGAATGGATCATTAATGTTATTAACATTAGCCTCTTTCACTTGTTTTCACTGGGAAAAGGTTGGCCCTCTTACTAGTTCATTAAAAATGGCTTACATAGTATTAAACCGCTCTTAATAAAGCAGCCACATTGATTTATGATAATTTGGCATTTCACATAAGTGCTGCTCCAGATTTTATTTATTTATCTACGATGTTGCGTGTGTTTTATTTTTGGCGCTTCTTCTACAACCTTGTGGCTCTCTGTACCTGTAATTGAAATGGTTTTGCCCTCACTCAGCCATCCATCATGGGAGAGTGATTGATAGAGGAGAGGTGAAGGGCTAGTGTAGCTCCTCTACAATCCCTCACATTAAAGCGGGGAGATACGCAGACAGGCTTTTCCCTAGAGTCTGGCAGGAAGGAGATTAAAGTGTTTAATAATGGGATGGTGAAATTAAAAAGACATTGTGAGTGCATAGGTTACAGATAGCTAATAAGCTAATACCTTTAACGCTCTCGGACAATCCCGGATTCACAATTATCTTCAGAATGTTGCAGGATTTGCCTTGGATATTCGTTTGCGTGAGATGTGGTATTGATGGATATAGATGTTTGTCTTACACATTTTAATTAGTGAGTTTGTCATCCAATTACAGCGAACAAAACTATTCCTGTGTTGTTGGATGTTTTGCAGCGGTTTTGATAGTTTGCCTGCATTACATGCATTATTCTGTATGCATTGTTTGCTTATGTGGTAGTTAGGATAATTGAATGAAGGTGCTGCAAATTGCATAATAACTTGAAGCAGTAAATTTGGGACGGCTCCATCTGCCACAGTCCTGTTGTAATTAGAAACAATATGAGTTACGCCTGCCAGCTTTCTGTTTTTCATTAAGCTGCAGAATGTCAGCCAAGAGCGTGATGATAAAGCAAGGTAAAGTTTGTTACGCATGTCTCATGCGAGCTGAGGTGACACTTTAGTCTGCACTTAATTGTGTCATATTTCATTTATGTAAATTGTGGACGTCACAGTCCAGCACGTCATGATGATTAGCTAAAGCAGTGTGTGGGTCACCTCCGCCTTTGACGTGGGACTAATAATGCCCTTTCACCTGGATAGTGGATGATTGTCCTGTAAAACAGGGTGTGGCTGAAAAAAGAAAGGGAAAAAAAGTCTGCTCACCTTACTCTGAGGTCCTCACATTACCATGTGCTCAGAAGGCCGTCGTTGTAGCTGTGTACCGGTCACCCACTTAGGCAGATGGATGGGGTGTATCTCTGACACTTTAACTACATGGCCATCAGAGTCGTCTAGCGGAGATAAATCAAAGATGGGTGATAAATGTCTTTCTGCCTGCAGGCACCTCGCAGGCAAACTGCTCAGTTTAAGACATCAGAAAGGAGGGCAGAGAATTATGGAAGACGCTTAGATTGGCCTATCTGTGTGGGTCTTCTGTTTCATTTGCTCCACAATGGCCCTCATGAGCATATTTTTAAAAGAATGTTTCTTTTACAACTTACAACTGAATGTATGGATCGCCATTATCCAATAAAACGAAAAAATTACAACATAAAATGTTTATATATAATAAAAATATTGTTAAAATATTGAATTGTTTTATTGATTTATTACTTTTGGTTACAATTTATGCTTTCAAACAAAAAAATGTGCTTTGTTATGCAGCATTAGCATTGTGCAAAACCCTTTTTAGGATGTGACAACACCACTGGCAGTAGCCTTGCTTGTAAAATGTGTGTGTATGTAAGTGGTTGGTGTGGCGCAACAGATAACACCACTACCTGCCAGTGAGCTCCCACACTACGTGGGAGACTGGGGTTCGATTCCCAGCCTGGGTGACTATGCTGCACTACACCAATGAGAGTCCTTGGGCAAGACTCCTAACACTACACTGGCCCTCCTCTGTAATAAGAGTAACCTTGTTAAGTCACTCTGGATAAGAGCGTCAGCTAAATGCCGTAAATGTATGTTTTATGTGTGTGTATAAACATGAAACTATGTTTTACTCTTAATGTACATGCAGAACACATCCCTGCTCTACATATTTATTCCATTTTGCTATTAGTATAGTAACTGAACTCTGAACGACTCTCAAGATGTAATGTAGATCATTCCTGAAATTTCAGTGCCTGAAATTTCAAGCTATTCTTTTCTAGTTTTGTGGTTTTGATTTAATTGTGTTGATTAGGAGAGAAATTCAGGGGAACAACATTTTACCACAAGAGACATCCTATTTTACCCTACAGTTGTGGGAGTAAATGTGGAGGACAGCTTGAGCACTTGGAAAGACGTTAGCCTCACAGTCGTAATGGGATGTATCAATACAAGTCCATGTGTTTGATCTTTTCTGCTGCAAAATAATGAGCCTAGGCGGAAGGTCTCTTCCACATTGCTTCTTGAGGCTTGACATAATCGAAATACAATGAATGGGCATTGACTATGAAATGAAATACCTTATCGACTATATAAGCCTTTCAGCTTTAAATCAGACTTTAGAGTGCTGCATGTGAAACATAGCAGAGAACAACTCAAAACTGCCTCTGAACTGTTGTTAAATCACTGGCAATTGCTCCAAGCAGTAAGTGTTCAGTATGGTATGTGCTGCTCAGCTGGTGTTATTTTAGAGCCTTTCCAGTACAGCAGCATGGTAGATGTGGAGGCTGATGGCCCTGAAGTGCTTTTCTCTGCAGGGTCATACTAGTCGGGGGTCTCTCACTTCTTTGCTTAAATCCTCACTCAAACATACACACACATCCTCAGACATATGCGTACTCACTGCCCGTACGTACACACACACACACTCCCCCACCATCTCATCATTACAGCAGCAGATCCACTGCTGTGGCCCCCTTGCTGGCTGAGAGATGAGTCTTATTGTTTTAGACATGTTTAATGATTTATTTACTGCCTCAGCTGAGCATGACTTAAAATTAGCAACACACAGCTCTTGCAGCCAGTGTGTCCTACTGGCATCTTTTTAAGAGTGGCAAGCTGCACCCAGGAGCCTCTGCCCTGTCATCCATTCCATTGACTGGGCTCAGGGGCCTAAAACCAAATTCCTACCACTGCTCCCAAAGCAGTTCAGAAACTCCTGCTTTCCAAATGCAGCCATAACTGCACAAGTCATTAACCATAATGTTAGACAGAGCTGTGCCAGAGAGCTTGAGATATCAGACTGTTAACTTCTCAATTATTTGTTGGGCTTGGTTCAGGTTCAGATTTCATTTTCAGGTTATAGCACTCATCACTGATTTTAGCCTGTGTTTATCTGTGCTTTAGTTTCCCCTACTGTGTCAGTCCTGCTTGCTTTAATTACTTTAAACAGTTTTTAATCTGGCATGCTGGAGTCACTTATCTGTTGTAGCGAGCTGACACTGACAAGGCCAGCATGAAAACATCTCATTATATACTTCATCCAAAAAAGAGACTAATGTATACATTTCTTGAAAAGTAGAAGCAGCATATTATACAAGAACTGGTCGTTTTTGCTAGAGGGCTCCCCTACAGGTGCAAAGTGAAATTCACATTTACTGTACTGCCGTGAACACATCACACCTTGCTTCCCCTCTTCAAGGACAGCTGTACATATGCAATTATTGATAAGCTGGAGGCTACAGAACCGTGAAAGAATCATGTTGACAGACAATGTAACATTCCATGATTTTACCCAATTTAGACTAGGGTTATGCAGTTCTTGCACACGCGCCACCAAAGTCACATAGAGCAGTAGCTGGTGTTCCAACAACAGAGTCAGAGAAGTGGACCTGGGTATTGAACCCACAACCTTGTGATGAGTGACCAAACAATCTGACCACTAAGTCACCTCTGCCCAGATCAGTATATTACAAGTCAGTGCAGCATCAAAATCATGCTATTTTAAGGCAAATTTGCTACACAATGTTGCCTTACATGTTGTATAGCTGATAATAGAGGTAAGCAGTATGGCATTAATACATTATTACATTAATAAATAAAAAATATATATTTTTGACAAACTATTGGTACAAAATCCTGCCAAATACTAGGAGTACTTTCTTTATTCACACAAGCTAGCTGACTTATTTAAATTTACTAATCATGCTCTATTTATTATGGAATATAGAAATGGTCACTGCTCTATAATATAAACGTGCTCAGAAAACCATTAATTACAACAAACTATGTAAATAAATCATAAATATTAAGATCATCATATTAATATATTTATAAAGTCCATATCAATATCATATTGTCTAGATTTAGCTTATAATTAAGATTAGCATTTTTTTTATTTGCGTATTGATGATCTGATCCTATAGAAATGCTTTAGTCGTGTTGGGTTTAGTGACGGTCAGTTTGGACAGAACTTGGACAAGATCCGACACTCTGTACCTTGGGTCAGGTAAGACTCAGACTGACCTTTATCGGGCTATATTACAGTTCAGACTGGAATGTCAGGTTCGATTAAATCTGTCCTGTGCCATCAGATGTATAAGATTACTCCGTCCTCCTGTCCTCTTCCTGTTCACTTGGTCTGTAATGATCCAGGTTGATAAGAGCTCAGAGGTAATCACTGCTGACAGACAGAGCCCCCAGGTGAACATATGCTTCTGATTGTATTCGGACATTGCTGCTTTGCTGCAATCCTTCTGTTTTGACAGCTTGGCTGTGGGCAGGACTCTACATTTTGCAGTACACTAAGTGCACTCTGAGCAATTAATCTCCCACATGGACATGAATTATAGATATTTTGTGCTTAGCCAATGTGTAGTATCTCTATACACCCACATTCTTAGGTTAACTTGCTCATACTCGCTCTGCCTCTTTAGTTCTCCCCTTTAGTTCCTGTCTCCTTCTCTCATTATAATTGATCATTTGATCAGGTTATATACATTCTTACCTATTCCATAAGAAGTTTCTTTGGTCAGCTGTACATCCTTACTCTATATCTATATTCTTCCGTCTTTCCCGTTCTCTCTGAATCTCTCTCTCCCAGCGATATTGGTTTTGGGAAAGCCGCTGATAATCCCCATTACCCTCATTATCTCCTTCGCATGATGAGCTTTTACATCCCATTCAAACATTCACATCATTGGTGTAGGGTTCCCCAGTGAGATGGCAGGACCATGCTGGCTTGGTTCCAAAACCAAAGACACGGTGACACTTTAAGCCGAGAAATCATGCGCCAGAAATAACAATTTGGTAAAACGTTAATAAGCCTGCTTAGAAATGGATACTGCCTCCATAACTAATTCCTACCGTATGCAGCTTTAATGCAGATTTTATGAGCTTGTTTTCCTCCTCCAGTTCAGTGTGATTTATCAAAACTTCTCCTTCAGCTTAATGTAACCTCAATCATTTAATTGTCTGATAGATTTTCTGCTCCTCACTTGCTGCTATAGCAAAAAAGCTCAATTTAATTCAGCCCTTAAGCTTCAAATATGTAAATGAATATTGTCTGCTAATGTTTAGGGTTTTGCTCAGAGCCTTGCAAATGAAACAAAAAAGCAGCCCTTCAGCTTTGTCTTAGGTAAGAGTTATTGATCATATTTTAAATGCAAACCATGCCGGCTCATTGCTGTGGTCTTTGATATTCTGAGAGCGATCTGACCTGTAGCACTTAATGGTAGCCCTGTGATGTGGAATGGTGAGCATGGTTTATGAGCTGCATAACACAGAAGACGTGTGGATAGAGGCCATGATTTCTGCATGTGGGGCTCTTATAGATCCAGCTATCGCTTTCATTTTTGGGGTTCGGGCAGAGCTGTTCTGCAAATAGCTCCCCACCGCTGTATGCTTTGTCCAAAGTCCCCCTAGAAACCTGCTCTCTCTGCTCCCGTCACGCCAGCCATTCTCCCTGCTTCAAATCCATTACTGCCGCCAGCAACAATACATCTCCCACACACTGTGTCCCTGCAGGAAGGGGCCGAGGTGGCCTGGAAAAACAGCTTATGTCATCAGGAATTTTACTGTCCGCAGATCGACTTTATGACTTTGAGATGAACTGCAGTTTCCTCTTGGTTCAGACAGGTCAGCTTGTGCTTTACTTCTGTGAAGGCTAACCCCAGCTATTACTAATAATGACTGCCAGGGGAGAGGTGGTGGTTGCAGGCTTCAGTCCTTTTCTCAGTCCTTTTGTCCTTCTTGTTTTCCTTTGATTCCAGATGCATATGTGTACAGTGGAGGCAGATCTAAGCTTTATGTTCCCTAAATGCCCAATATAGAGGGAAGAAGCGCATTAAGAAACCAAACCTCATGCTGTGCTTGGCTGGCTTCTTTATCTTCTGCCTTTCGCATCTATGTGATTTCAGAAAAAGTGGTTGTCACACCGCTTTCCACCAGCAATCATTCAATTATGTGTTATCGTTCAAAAACATAAAGTCTTGCACCATGCAGAGAAGTCTTATCACGGTTAGTTTTAATTAGAAATCTGGCGAGAAAGGGACACTGACAGGAAGGCTGTGTTCCTTTCTCCATGAAGACCTTCATGCATCATTAAACAGCAGTCAGGCAAAACCGAACCTTTCAAATTGAAACAGTAAACAGCTGAAAGGAGAGGATGACCCAACAACCCAGAAGACAAGCACTGGCTATGAAATTGACAATGTCTCCACTCTGTGTGAGAATTTTAATGTTAATTTTTTACTGTAATTACACTTTAATCAGTTGCATGTGGATATACACTCACCGAGCACATACTAGAAATTCACACTTGAATGCAGGATAGGGCCTTATTTTGCTCTCAAAACAGTATTAACTCTGTGTGACATGGATTTCACAAGATGTTGGTAACAATTCTGGTTCTAAGTCTATAAATATGTGACTTTGAATCAGATACAGTGATAGCGGTTAAACGAGGAACCGCAGTGTTCTGTTTTCCTCATTCAGAGCTGCTATAATCGGTAACTCGCAAATGTAATCTGATCTGCTCTCAGGAGCGGCTAATTAGTGAAATATTGGCCAAGCGCCAAGCTATTTTGGCTGAAAATACGCTAATACCAATCGATTTGTTTCATCTCTAGTCAGCAACAATACTCAAAAAGGCTGTGGCATTGACGCAATGATTGATTGGTATTAACAAGCCCAAAGCGTGCCAAGAAAACATCCCCCACATCATTTTCCTGGTCTTCAGCTGTCCAGTACCTACTGCACCCTCAGCCTTCTGTTCCTGGCGTACAGCAGTGGAACCTTTTTTTTTTCTTTTTCTTTTTTTTACAGCTTTTGTGCTCACCACAATTGTAAAGAGCGGTAATCTGAGTTGCCATAGTCTTTCTGTCCACTAGATCCAGTCTGGAAATTTTTTGTTGAACTCTCTCTACAAGACACGTCCATCTGCAGAACTGCTACTCACAGGATGTTGCTGCTGAGCAACTCTAGATAATGTTTTGCTGAACATTGCAAAAGATCATCAATTCTAGAAATGCTTAAACCAGCCCATATGCCACGTTCAAAATCACTGAGATTTTCCTCAGTTGTAATGGCACAGATCTGTCAGATTTAATGCATTGCATTAAATCTGCTGATTAGATAATTGCATGAATGAGTAGGTGTGCAGGTCATCCTAATAATAAATTGTGTGTGTGTGTGTGTGTGTGTGTGTGTGTGTATGTATGCAGTAAATCTGATATGTTCCATAAAAACAAAAAAAATCTGAGTTTATTTTATGAGTAAAGAGATACAAAAATAGTTATTTTACTTATTCAATCAGCTTTGGTCATTTCTGGAGAAATGTAGTTCCATAAATTCAAACCTGCATGTCTTAAATGTATTAATGTCTGTATCACTGAGGCATTTAAAAGCTCTGCTTCCAGACCCATATGAAGCTATAAATCAAACTGCTTGCGTTCTGATGTACAGAGGACAATATAATTGCTCTCTTTACTGAGTAGAGTGCAGAAAGCCTAACCTAGCAGCTATATGAAATGGTTGCCTCTGCTTTGATTAATAGGTGTTTTTACACTGCTCTTTCACTGCAGATTTGCCCCCCTGACTTCCCATGAATCATCATGTATTTTGTATCTTCTGGTTGTTTTATGTAATCATTTCAGTGTTTTTCCCCAAGTTTCAATAGATTACTTGTCTTCTCATTCATGAATATACATGGCTGTTATAGGTGATTGACCATGCATGCCGAATGGATGTCCCCTGCAGTAAAAGTTCAAATTAAAAGCGTATTTCTTGACCACAGCTCTGGCTTAGAAAAGTACCCACTGATGCAGAGGGCATTTTAAGATTGCTCATGAACCAAGCAGCAAAAGTGAAAAAGCTTTAAATGAAAACTCTATTTATTAGGCCTCGCATTGCGGTTAGTGCTATAGAGGTGGGAAAATGTGAAAACAGTTGCTATCCCAACAAATTCATGTATCTCCAAATTATAATAGGGAAATACCAATTTATTATTCGTTTTTTTTTTTGTAATTTGTTCATGCTTTATCTGTAGGTTTGTGAATAAATGCACTATTTATTGTGAAATAAAGAACACTGAATGTGAACTGAATATTAGACACTGAATATTACTGAAGCTCAGTGAGGCCAGTATATGGTCCCACAGAGAGTTTAAAGATTTGGGTAAATTGTGGTCATGAAGGGTCAGCAACAGTATTCAAATAGGCTGTAGCATTCAAGTGATGATGGATTGGTGTTAACGGGCCCAAAGTGTGCCAACAAACATTCTGCACACGTTTACACCATCTCCACCAGCTGTCCAGTTTTGGAGAGGGCAAAATATGGTCTAATTCACCCACAGAGAGTCTCAAGAGTCCACTGAATCCAACATCAGTGAGTAACACAGAAAATGAATGTCCAACAGCTGCTGGAAGTTTAAAAAAAATGGGTATGCTTATTTGAGTAGTGGAAGGGGTTATTCTGATCAGCCTGTTAAAGTTGATGTTTTTGCTGATGTTTTTTTCTGTTTTTTCTGCTTCACATTTTCATTTTCAGACAGGAGATTAAATGATGTGTGAACTAGCAAGGAAAATGTAGGTTTGTATACTTCTTTAACTGTGGGTAAAAGGTAAAATAACTGTAATAATAATAATATATTCACAGTAAAACTGGGCTTTGGAAAGCAGCTTGTTGATAGGGCTTGCTTTTTTTTATCTCTGCTGTAGCTGGATGTCTAAGCTGTCAGGTAGAGTATGCCTGTAAATAAATGTATCAATAGTTTGAATAGTTAATTGACTGATTTAGTGCTTCTCATAGCCGCCTATCCACAGTGCTACACTTCAGCAAATGCTAGTACTGTCCCAATATCTACTGGCATCCAACATGTCAACAAGTCACCTACACATATTACAGTGTTTACATCACTCCAGGTTTAGCATATTTACCTCCATAACCTGATATCTCTCAGCAGAGTTGGGCTGTAATATATGTATACCACAGTTTTAAAACTGTAAAATGTTGACAGTATCTTAAAATGAGGACGGTATTCCAAAATGTCAACATGTCTGATGTGTCACATTTCTATTCGGTACATTAAATTAAAGTTAAAGTACATTAAATGTACACTCAATAGGATTGGAGCTTACTGGTTGGTGATGTCATGCTGTGAAAACAGGAGAGGGGAGGTTGGGGGCAAGCCCACCCTCGAGTTTAGTGACATGCTGAGTTCGAAGGGAGAGCAAGTTTACTGCCTGTAAACACTAGAAAACACTCCTAAAGCCACTCACTCCACTTTTTCCTCTCAGAAATAAGCCTTTACCCTTTAAACGTGTGTGTGATTTGAGCCTCAGTTAGCTAAAACATGGTCCCAACCCCATGTCACAGAGGTTTAAAGGCTACACCACTATTGCAAGTTTTTTTTCTAGCAATCAGTCAATGGTTATCCAGTCAAAAATATGTAGCATCAATGAGTTTAAATATTTAGAATCTAGACTAAAGTAAAGTACTTTAAATAATTCTTTGAGCGATGCCACAGATGAACTCCATTTGGTTCTATAAAGAGCCATGGTGGTAATTGAGATGTGTTTGTATAAAGATCCTGCACACAATGTAAAAAAGTCTCTGACTTAATGGATAAATTGACATGCATGCCTTTTATGACAGCACTGATATATTGTATAGTTGTTGCCATGTTGAGAATATTAGGTCAGTTTACATGAGCAAATCGAAACCATGCATAGTTTTTTGACATTGTCCAATCGTCCTCAGCTTCTGAATTTATTTCAGGGTTCTGTTTTATAATTGCTCCTCAATGGCCATGTGCATGCTGGCAGGCAGAGCTGCACACCGTGTGGTGCGCTGGTTTGCCTGCCTAAGAGATGGATGGGTGTAATGGAGCAGCTTTGCTGTGGCTCCCTGCAGTTCTGCTCCATGCCACTGTAATTCTGTGCGAGGTTTAATGTCAATGCATGAATCTGCCAGTTGGTTTAGGCCTCTTTGCAAAGTTATGAATTAAAACATGAAATTCCACGTTAAAACATCAGACATGCCCCACTCAACTCATTGAATAATTTGATTTTAGTATCTCATAAGGAAACTGTATTTTAACACTTCTGGATGTTTTGGATTTGTCCAGTCTGTATAGCTATAGCCCTGGGGTTTCGGAAAGGACTGGACACAGCGATCAGAATCATTGACTTTTTTGATTGAAAGTACCCTTGGCTATAATACATATTATGCAGTTAAGTATGCCTGCCTGCTCTTTTCTATTCACTCGAGTACAACTGAATCTCTTTACTACAGTGTTTCCAAAGTTTCCAGCCACTTAAGCTGCGATTGGCTGAGAAGCAGATGTTGAAGAGCGGTCTTGTACAAGCACTTAAGTTAATAAAATCTGAATAGAAAGTGTGTTTGGCAGGCGATGTGGTATGGTGTGAACTGAGGTGTACTGCTGCAGTGACATGCTAGAATTACTGTGTAGGATAGTCAGAGAGAGGTGACGGAGCAGACAGAGAAGCATTACAGCTCACATGCCTGTCAGCCGTCCACTTGTTCAGCTGCAGCACTGAGCTCCTGTCAGTCTTACAAATGAGCACTGCATCTGTGGATGTATTTAACATGTTTTTCGGTTTATTATTTATGATGGGATTCTGTCAACAATTCTGGTTGCAGTACAGAGGTTAATCATAAATGTAAGCTTGCAGAGTATGTGCGTGGGTGTGTGGTTGTGCGTGCGTGTGTTCGCCGTCTTACAGTTTCCCTATTCTACAGTATGTCACAAAGTCTCAATCTGCTGGTATTGATTTTTTTTCTTGGGTTGCCAAATAAACAAAGCATGCATCAATCAGTTTAGAAGAAATATGACTTTTTAGACAATTTGAAATATGTAGGCCTCTCACTTTCCTTTCATAAATCTGAAATGAAAACTGAGAGGTTTCTTCCCCAAAGCCCAAAATGCATTGCTAATTGCGTGTAGAAGGTAATTGAAAATGTATGCAAATGGGTTTATTAGATGTAAGACAGAGATGATCCAGTTAATTACTGCTGGACAGAAGGATACGCTTAAAGATAAAGGTGCTATAAAGGGTTTTTTTAAGCAATGCCATAGAAGAATGACTTTTGGTTTCATAAAGAACAATGGTTATGATAGAGGTATGTGAATGGGAATTTATAAATAATAGGTGTGATAAAATGTATATATTGAATTATCACAATATTCTGTTTTGCAATGCTATATCAATTCTCATTAATATAGTATATATTTTATTGAATAGTTTACATGTAAAGATTGGTAGCAGACAGCAGTTCATATTGTGTTATGTTTTAACCCTGACCACTGGATAGCAGTTTCCAGATCCCATTGGTCTGATTGGATAAAAAGGACTTTAAGTTTGTATGCATATAATGGTGTTTTTATGCTAAGACAATTTTTCTAACATTTGATTAAAAAATGTCCTGCTCACAGTATTTCAGTATTCTGAATCTTAATCCCTGTAGCACCAGGTTCTTGCCAATACACAGCCTTAATAAGGACCCGTTACATCAAGTGAAGGTTCTTTAAATCTTTAAAGTGTGAGTAAACTGCTTGTAGCAATTGGATAAAATAAGTGATTTGTCCAATAAAAGCCATTTTATATGGATCTGGTTAGTGTGCCCCCTAGAGGTTGACATTTCAGTTCTGCTGTGTCTGTAAATCCACCTCAATTGATGATGAAATTTTCCATCTGTTTCATGGCGGTTGGCGACGACCTTCCAAATACGGATGCACTCACTGGTCGCCACGACAACGTCTGAAGCAGAAAAGCCTGGCTGCTTTCTACCCTGCCTGTGTCTCACTAGGCTCCTGCCTCCACATACAGACAGGAGGTCCACTGATATTGAGGGTGGATGTAAAAGTCTTTTAAAGGTTTTTCACACTCACACATGTCTATTACACAAACACATGGTTCTTTATGAAAACAAAAGTAGTTTTCCTATGGCATCGCTGAAAGAACCATTTGTAGCACCTTTATTTTGAAGAGTGGGAGTAAACAGTATGATCCCAATCCTGGGCAGCACAGTGGTGATCCAGCCCCAGTCGATACCTGAAGTCATGCATGTGGTGAGTGTGTTTAGCTTTGAATGTGCCTCTGGCTCAAACCAGCTTTAAAACAAAATCCATGCTGTGCTTATCTGTGATGGACAGTGGCTATCTGCTGCTGTTTCTTGTTGCAGCACAAGGCATTTGCCCTTTAGAAGTCTTTATCTGCTTCCACTGACAAAACTTTCTCCCTCAGTGTCTGATAAACAGGCTCTGATTGTAAAAAAAAAAAAAAAATAGTCTATAGGTCTTCTGTCGCTCTTATCGCCATACCATCATTTGTCTGTGCAAGCGTGTGTTAGTGTGTGCACGTTTGTGTGTGTGGGTGCACTTGCCTACAACCACAAATCACATAGTTGGCCAGCAGGCGATGTTATCTGGTTGCCTTCTGAAAGTTTCCTTTAAAGATAATGTATTTGGAGTTTGGTGGCTGCCCTCATGACATGCCTTAACTATGAGCATGCAGCAGGCCATGTAGCATAGAGTGTGATTTTATCACGTTTTCCTTCCTTATATACCCCCTCCTGTCTGCACACACACTCACACACATACACAAGTTTCCTCTACCCAGAAGGCATCTTCACAGCAAGTCCTTGCAGGGATTTACATCTTCTCTGCAGCACAGATTGCGAGATTTCAGCAACTTTATATATTTATGTAATTTTCATTCTCTGTTTGCACCTGTTAGAGCGTGAGTTTGCCTCTGTGTAAGTGTGTGTGTGTTCTGGCGAGGGAATAGCATTGCTTTGCTTCTTTGCACAGCAGATGGTCAACTGTGTTTTGTGCCTATTTTGGGGCTTAATAAAGATGAGGTTTATATGCAATATAATTCAAAGCTAATGGCATCCAAAGCTGTAAAGGAACACTGTTCAAGTGGATTTGTAGCAGTCTAAGGGAAAGTCTTTATGGGGGAGATTAATATTCTAATCTTCTGCAGAACGTTTGCTGTTTTTGCGGGAAATGACTCACAATGTCCACATGTGCAGAGCAGGTCTCTACAAGGCTCTGAATAGACCTAGTCTTGAACTGCTGCTTTCTTTTGCAGATTCTCCACCTTTTGAAAGGTTGGCTGAATGGAAATGACAGGCTACACTGTGGACTTCTCTTCTGCTAAGCTTTGTATGAGGAAGGAGTGCAGACCAAAAGAAGATGGTGTGAATTTTTAACGACCCTCGCTGTACAGTCCAACCCTTGGGCTGGAAGATAATTGAATATGTTGAATATCTATGATATATTCAAGACTATTGTTTTGAGGAATATATACTGTTAGATGCTTACATACATTTGGAGAATATTGTACAGTTTTGAATATATGTACAGTTATATGCTGTAAATGTATATGGTTACAGTTTTTATGCTTACAGTTCAGTTTCCTCAAGACTCCTAAGACTCCTGAAGCTGCTTTGTCCACTCTAAAACACTGCTATGGATAAGAGTGTCTTTTATAAATGAACTGAGAGTCAGTTGGGCGAAGATGTTGTACCACATACCCTCTTTTATTAGCTTAAACAGCATGCCTTGCTATACAAAAGAAATACAATTGGATGACAAGATGTCCTTGTGTCTGTTTATTGAAAAACGGGCATTGGTCATTTACAAATACAATCATCTGTGTACAATTTGTCTGAATTTAGTTTTTTTAGTATAGCTGTTTTAGTTGGAAATAAAACCTCTTTAAAGCAAATTCAAAACAAAATTCCATACATGTAAGGTTTATAAGAAAGCTTGAGGTTTGACATAGTTTATATGCAGTTGGGTATTTCTATTCACCATCGTGGGAATCATAAACTGATGCATGAAAAAGGAGGATATTTCACCACTTGGGGTTTTAAAAAAAGGAAGAAAAAAGGCCCACTTTGATAAGCAGTACAGGTTGTTTACTCATGTTTCAGCTCCTACTTACCAACACAGTGATGCATATACAGACACAATATTCTCAGTTTTACTGAGCAGCCCGCCTGATAGCATTATTTAATTCATTGCTGGCACAAACACTTTGTCACTGTCAGCATTGTTTAAAGCAGATGGGCTCCAAGGCTGCGGTGGCTTACTTAAGTAACCTTTGTATTCTCTCTCTTTTATGAACTGTCATAACCTTTTACTGTCACAGTGCACGTTTCAAAGTTTGGATTCTGAATTTTAAATAAGACAAAGTCCCTGTGGGTTGAGTAAGACCGACAGCATTTGAAACACTACTAATGTATCAAAACCAAGAGTGTAAAATCAGTACAGACAGTGCTGGCAAAATCAAAGCACACAGAGGATTGGTGACGAATGACGTGTTCATGTAGTGCCCTGCGAGACACTTCTTATTTCAGGATGTATTTGAAACTGAAGGTAACAAGTTTTGATTGGAAGTTTCTGGAGTTCAGTACTTGGTCAGATCAACATGCTTTAACTAGCAGTAGCAAAAATGGTTTCCTATTTGGGATCTAGGTGTTGGAACATAGCTGCAGGAATTCACATCATTTCACAGTTTATCTCAAAGGTGTTTTGCCACAAAGGTAGTTCTAAAGACTGTCATTGTATGTTGTTGCATTAGGTTTCCATTCTCTGAAATGAAGTTGTCCAGTCCAAACTATGAAAAAAAAACTACTTCAGCTCAGCAGCCCCATTCTGTAATTGTGTTGTTGCTCCTAGATGTTTCTTCTAAACAATAATAGCCCTTACAATGTCCAGATCTGCAATGGCAGAAATATGACAAACTTTGACTGAGGTGTTTGTACTTCTTTTCAGATGACATCTGTCCCCCTCTGAGAGGCTGATAAATAAATGGTAAGTAAATCTTAGAGAGAAACGTGTGTGTTTGAAAATATTTAAAATACTTAATGACCTTTGCATTTTTGTGTGATCTGAGCTCGTTTACACAGGTCAGTCATAACATTAGTACCTATTATTGAGTATATAGTACATAATATGTATATAATACATATTATATGCCTATTATTGAGTAGGTCCCCATTGTGCCGCCACAGCAGATCAGACTATTGTATAATAGTTAGTAAATAAGATAAGTAACTGAGAAACATGCTTAGATGTAAATGTAAGATGTAAAAATATATGTTTGAAACAAATTGAAACAAAAAGGCCTTGTGCCTTTTTAAGCTTTTAAAGCATGAGTTCTGTAGAGAAGTCACATATTCTTCAATTCCACTGGCATGTTGATGTTGCCATCCACCCCACTAGGACAAAATTGAGCCAATAAACTGGCTGCTGTGCAGATAGAGTACCCTTATCAAAAACACCACAGTATCAAGCCCCAAGATGTCTGAGTAGTCATAATACACTTGTTTTCACACAAGCTTCTAAACTGATGAATATAAAATCAAACCGCATTCAAATTACTCACTCAAATTCTTTAAGAAGGCTCTGTTCAGTCAGAAGTCTAATACTCCGAAATTGTCCAGAGATAATAGGCAGGTGTGTGGTGCTGCAGCACCACATGAAAATAAGTCTTCATGTAAATGAAGACTTATTTGCATTAAAAAGGCGGATGTTTCAAAGACAAGATTGTTTCCTTGCAAAAGAAAACTGTAAATTATGAAGTCAACTTCTTGAATTGTAAGACACAAACCCTTCTGATTTGCATGCATGGACTGATGACACTCAGTTCTTTAAAACCAAAGCAATCTTACAATCACAGCAACAGTGACACTTGCTGTACAAATCAGTTTTTCATCTAGTTTCCTTTTACACTCACTGTGTTGGGTATGTAAAGCATAGGTAGCAATTGTGTATGGTGACAAATTTACACTGTACTTTTGTCACCAAAACCAAATACACAGTGTATCTCTGAGGACTGTTTCTTGTGTTCAGTGTAATAATGGCTTCTGGCTGCCTTGTGTATAACTGTGTAAGCTACCCAGGCCACTTTTTTTTTTCTCTCCGCACCATTTCTCAACACACCTGTGCCCGATAATCAGCTCTCAACAGCTCCTGATTTGTTGGTTCAGGAGCAATGGGAGCTGAATTACACTTAGAAATATGGACTAAATGGCTCTCTGAGGACTGCCATGAGATGGTAGAGTTTAAAGCTCATGCATGCTGTTTTTGTTTTCCAGACTTCAATGGAACATGTAGAGGAGTCTCAGGAGGAAAGTCTGGAGCCCTACGACAATTTCTTGCTGTATCTGTGTAAAGAGGGAATAGCTCAGTTTCTCTCTCAAGCCGTCCATTTCTGACAATTAATGTCAAGCAGCACACAGATGCAGCCTTGTGCTGCTTTGCCTAAAGCACCGTCACTAATGGCTGGTATGCCACTTGAGTTTTACCTTCTTAAACACACATAAATGCTTCAGAATGCCTTCAAAAGTGTCATGCCTTTACGTGTTGACAGTTGTTTGCTGGGCAAGCGCCCTCTGGTATTTAAGCATATCCAGACCCACAACGTCGTACGTGGGACAGCTGTCTGCTCCTGCTCGGAAGGCCGTAAAAGTCCAGAAAACCAACACTACCACATTTAGCAACATCAGAACACGGCCATTAAACCCCCACGGATTCGATTTCATCATCAACGAGCCCAAAAAATGTGAGACCAACGTGCCCTTCCTAGTGATACTAATCAGCACAACCCATAAGGAGTTTGATGCTCGGCAGGCGATTCGAGAGACATGGGGTGACGAGAGCACGTTCAGTGACCTCCGCATCATCACACTCTTCCTCCTTGGCCGCAGCACTGACAGCGTCCTTAATCAGATGGTGGAGCAAGAGAGTCAGATTTTCCATGACATCGTAGTAGAGGACTTTGTGGACTCCTACCATAACCTGACCCTCAAGACCCTGATGGGAATGCGTTGGGTGGCCACCTTCTGCAACCAGGCGAAGTATGTGATGAAGACTGACAGCGATATCTTCGTAAACATGGACAACCTGGTCTACAAGTTGCTAAAGCCAGCCACCAAGCCCAGAAGGAGGTATTTCACAGGCTACGTCATAAATGGCTCACCTATTCGGGACATGCGCAGTAAGTGGTATATGCCCAGAGACCTGTACCCAGAGAGCAAATACCCGCCGTTCTGCTCTGGCACAGGCTACGTGTTCTCTGCAGACGTGGCCGAGTTGATCTATAAGACTTCCCTCCATACACGCCTGCTCCACTTAGAGGATGTTTACGTAGGGGTTTGCCTGAGGAAGCTTGGCATTCACCCATATCAGAACAGTGGCTTCAATCATTGGAAAATGGCCTACAGTCTCTGTAGATACCGTAGAGTCATCACCGTGCACCAGATCTCCCCTGAGGAGATGCATCGGATCTGGAACGACATGTCCAGCAAGAAACATCTCAAGTGTTAGTAATGCTCGAGAACTACTGTGTATCCTTGCCCTTTTTTATACGCAGGACGCAAAGGACACCACATGCAACAGTGTAACGTGGAGAGCACATGCAGTCTTCTCCTTAAGCCCTGAAAACAGCCTGTGACATTTACTCAACTCAAAATGCTCATGGTTTCATTAGACCCCCTTGAGCCATTGCTTGGAGTGGAGAATATCCTACTGCTGGCATGCAAATGTAAGGTGCACTGAAAAATAATACTGCGAGAGTGAGAGTGAGTGTTTTTGCCATGCCAGTCTAATTGCATCAAGGTAAGGTGCACCATGCTGTTTTAAAATACCTTAAATGCTAATTCATGCATAAACAGTTTTTATACTGTAGTAATTTGGCTCAGCTGCTCAGCAAAGGTGCTCTCTGAGTTGGATGAGACCAAACATGAATGTCCTTGAAAATTTCTTCTTTTTTTTTTTCTCCTTCTTTATTGCACATCGCTCTGTTGGATGTAATTATATAGAAGCGTTGATGGTGATCGGCACTAATGATGATAGTGTTAATATACTGTTAAAATATTCCAACAGATGCTTTTGTTTTGTGTGAAAGCGCCTCAGTTCTGTTTCTTTACATGTTGATGTGTAAAAAACAAAAAGCTTCTTTTCTGTAAACAAAAAAGACAAAGATGTATAACTCATTATTTATAACTATGACAAATTATTTTCTTACTTTCTGTAACTGATGGTTAACGTCTTTACTTCAAATCTAGCTGGCTCATATTTGTATTACTACTGCATAGACATATTATATATTTACTTACCACATAGTATGGAGTATCATATAGTGAGTATTGGCTGTATTTGGTAAAGGCACTGTAAATGCATTCCTTAAAAGAATGTTCCATCATGTAGTACATGTTACATATCAAGCTATACGCACTTCAACAAAGACGACTGGACGACGATGGAGACGTTATATTTTCTAGAACTTGTGGAGGCCAAAATTTAATTTTCATGTGTTTATTTTTTTATTTACTCAAACTCTATTAAGCAATTTGTGGCATTTAACTGTGAAAAGCATAGATAAAGGGGAAGCTGTCCCCACAGGAGGTTATTGTATTGTTGTATTATACTGTGGATTTTTTAAAAAACATAAAAGTACTCAAGCATATTGCAGTTTCTTTGAAGTGTTTATCTTTTTAATTATATTTTCATTCATTTACATTTAAGACCTAAGGACCTACTGGGTTTAACATGCACTCTGACTGCTTGAAAATGTGCTTTCCTTTTAACAGTTATTAATGCTCTCTTCATGGGCTCCCGCTAAGAATGAACACTTCTGCTCTCTGTCATTTGTCATTTTTAGGTATGTTTTACATAGCCTTTAGCTGAATATTTTTTTGTATCATACCTTCTTATGCAAAAGTTTGGGTTCCCCTGGTCAAATGACATATTTGGTTGATTTTCTAAGTGGAAATAAATGACTTAATCCTCTATCGAAAACAAACATCAATATAAATCTAATACAAAAATTTATATAAATATAAAATGTACCTTTTCTTGTTTTGTTTTTTTTAAATGTAACACATTTAATGTGCCATTACTCATACACACACCACATTTAATGTTTGGGTTTTATGTTTTGTTTTGTGTATATTAGTA
Source organism: Salminus brasiliensis (assembly GCF_030463535.1). Taxonomy (NCBI): domain Eukaryota; kingdom Metazoa; phylum Chordata; class Actinopteri; order Characiformes; family Bryconidae; genus Salminus; species Salminus brasiliensis. The sequence goes on along the minus strand of NC_132885.1, from coordinate 15,213,860 downwards.
CCACTATCCTAATATTGAGTAGTTCCCACCGCTGTGCTGCCACAACAGATCTTGGCATTCAAGGCATGGACTCCACAAGACCTCTGCAGGTGTCCTGTGGTATCTGGCACCAAGACATTAGCAGCAGGTCCTTGAAGTCCTGTAAGTTGTGAGGTGGAGCCTCCATGGATCACATCAATGAGCCTTAGGTGCCCATGACACTGCCGCCGGTTCACCGGCTGTCCTTTCTTGGAGCACTCTTGGACCCATTTTCCCCACTTTTAACACTTTCATCACCTTAAAGAACTGACTGTTCACTTGCTGCCTAATATATCCACCTCTTGACCGATGCCACTGTAGATAAGGATAATCAATGTTTTTGCTTTACCTGATCAGCTGAAAGAAAACCGATTCCAGCTACAGGGGAGCTACAGAATTTATACGGTTGCCTTCCACTGTAGAATGACACTTGTGTTCATAATGTTCCATTATGCAGTCTTGGGTCAGAGATTATAAAAAAGTGGTATATGTGCCATACAATTGATCCACCTAACAGCTCACAGAAACCTGGTGGTTAGGCCACTCCTCATGTTCACAGTCAGTGATGTCTTTTGGCCTACCAGGAGGCTCACAACGTTTACAAAATTGGTCCCACCCATTGGAAATCAAAATGTGACTGATTCCGCTGTCACAGTGATGCTGCTGGTTAAGTGGATGCACAAGGCCTTGAGTCAAGCTTTGCAAAAGCTGATGGCAGTGGCATTCCCATTTAATGATTTAATAGGAAGAAAAAAAACACACATGAGAGCTGGAGCAGGCCCCTCCGATTTACCTCATCTCCACCCTGAGGGATTCACCAGCCACTAACTTTGCCAAGTAGTGTCATTTGGCAGAGGTGTAGCCATCAGTAGCTGTGCCAGACACTGCCATTGCCCAGTTCCATCATGACCAATGACAAATTAGTTTGGTCTTTGGTATTGTCAGCTTGGGGCATTATGAGGTGCAGTGATGGAGACTGTGGTTGTTTTATGGGATGATGGATTTTTGTCTTTCTAAAATGATACTTCCTGAGAATCCTGTTTTCATAATGCTTTATAAGTGCATTTAATAAGGTCGTATCAGGCATGCATGATACCTTGTAATACCTGACAAAAGTAGATTTAAGGAGATGCATAACATTTTATAAAATATTATAGAAATGCTCCAAAATGACTAAAATCTTATTACACTGACTTTCATTGAAAGTCAAGAAGGTTTTTCCATATGACATATGTTGACATTCTGGAGATGCTAGCTTTTTTTCCATGACACTCAATCACACGAACACACTTTTCTGCTGAATGTAAGAATTCGGTGTTTTACTGGATTGTCAGATCCAGGGATGCAACATCAGGATTAAAATACACTCATAGAGTTATTTTTTATTGTTTATTATGTTATTATATGTTATTATTATTATTATATGTAATGCTCTTTCTATGGCCACAGCAAAGTTTGAAAGTAGCCCAAAAGCTAATTATAGCCCAATTATCTTTATTTTGTATTATTATTATAATTATTATTATTAGTGGTAGTAGTAGTAGCAGTAGTAGTAGTAGTAGTTGTTGTTGTTATTGTAGAGAGTGTAGCGCACACTACACTCACTACAATCACAAGTAGCTGTTTGTGGTGGAAGTGGCTATACCTGACAAATGGATGCACCTAGATGTAAACACTGGTCTGTTGTGATACAAAAAATAGCATGAACCTTGTATCCAGAACCTTTTAGTGTGTTATAATGCACTATAACATTTGAACAGATATTAGATTACATAAAAAAAAAACCTGGCATTATAAAGCCATACATTTGTTTTATGAGCATTCTGCTAATAAAGTGTTTTATAATGCAAAGCATTATGAATACAGAGTTCATTGGACATAATCAGTAGATCAGAATATGATGTGATTAAATGGCTAATAAGATGTACTATACCATTACAGTATGTTTTGCCATACTGTATGTATGTGATTACTGTTTTTTATTTTATTTTACAATGCCCTGGACTAGTGTATACACATTAAGTGGCACCTGCCTATGAAGTTCCATGGACGATTTCATGTACCATGTAAGTAATCCTATACATGTCTTAAATTTGGTTGCTTTGTGTTAAAGGCTGGAACAGCTGTTAAGAATGTGAGGTATAGATAAGAAATACGAGCGGACACAATCATTCTTTACTGTCTGGACAGTGCAACTCTGATATTTAAGACAATATATTCAAGACAATAATGTTCATTTGACTGAATTTGCCCAACAGCCTGGCTGGCCAGGACCTCTTAAAATGTGCTTTAGAAAGAACAGGAATGATGGTGACAAATGTATGCTCATCATTATCATTTAATGCTGTAACTGATTTATTATCAATTTCTTATAGCGAAGGAAGACCTTTAAATCTATAAATGTCTTTGGGAAAAGGCACAATGACAATGATACTGAATTCCAGGACCCGGCCATCCAGTCTGTTAATAATAGCAGTTCTTTATTGGTGGCTGTTTTGCTGAAGTTTTTTTTTCTGATTTTGCTGATTACAGAAAAGGAACAGTGCTATTTTACAGAGATGGAACCCACACTTCATGTAGAAAACACAAACTCTAAATACTTACTTTAAGCTAGTGCTATTTTCAACCTCATCTGTCTGTTAAGTACATAAGAGACAGATGCATTATGGAATTTAAACAACCATAATGCAAAGTAGTGCAGTGTGATGACAGGGCTACTTTTATAACCAGCAGCAGGCTATTCTCTGCTTTATAGATTATATACTCCACATACAGTCAAGTCCATGAATACAGTGATCTGTACACCACTTCAATTGATTCAGTGACAAAGTTCTTGGACAAACTAAGATATTTATAAGGATTATTATGACATTAATATTTGGCTGCAAATCCTTTGAATCTTTGTACCTTCAGTTTCTTTGTCTCTTTGGTTGCTGTCACCGTATGTTTTGGGTCATTATCCATCTGTACTATGAATACTATACTGTGTTAGTGTTCAGCGTGAATGTCCCTAACACAAAAATGAGAGCTGCTGTGCGATTGACTGTACAAACAGATACAGCAGAAATTCTGAGCTATCCTTTTACAGACTGCTGAAAGCTAAAGAGAAGAGAAACGAATGGATTGCTGCAATCCGCAGAAACGACTGGGATCCAGGCACTGAAATGTGTGGGAGTTTACCAAGTGGTGAAGTCATGCTCTCAAAACAGGTGGGGGGGGGGGTATGATTTTAGCAACAGGCTAAGTTCAAGTAAAAGAGAAAGTTAGAAAACCTGGTTGAGCGAGGCTACTAATGTGCCTGAAAACAGTGGAAAACAAAACCTCTAGACAGTTGGGATTTGAGCCTCAGTTAGCTGGACAGTCCTGGCTACACACCCCTGTCCATGGACCGTTGGTTATTTAGTCATTTGGATGGATCATTGTCGAGTCTAACTGACTTTTAACTTCAGCAGAAAATGACTTGTTTCATTCCCCTCAATGCATACCCTTTATAGACACCAGTCACAAAGTTGAACTGGCAGTCACACATGTCCATGCCATAACAGTGCTTCCAACATGTTTGACAGATAATGTGGTATGCTTCAGATTATGAACCCTTTCATTGCTTCTCTATAATGATCGATGAATGATCTGTGAAAATCGAGGGACTGTAAAAACGTCTGTCTGTAATTCCCAAATGGTTAATAGAATATTTTTGTTAACTTTACCTCTTGAATTAAAGCTGAAAATCAACTCAATCCTGATTGCTTTATTTCAAATCCATTGAGGTTGTGTACAGAAGCAGAATTATACAAATTGCGTCACTGTCTAAATACTCATGGACCGACTGCATGTCTGTGTATTTATAAACAAAAGCTCTATAGGCTAGATCTGGATGATTCTCTAAGGGCGAAGCACTAGAATCACAGGTGCAGGTACATTGCACTGCTCAAAGTCAAAGTGCATTACAGCTTTGTATTTTCAACATTAGCCATTAACCAGTGAAAATACTAATAAACAAATGTATCGAACAGATAGCAATTCTGCTTAAAGCTGCTTTAATAACATAAAGCAGCCTCCGCTTTATACAGCTTCGGCTTCTTACCTATGTTCTTAGGCACGGATTAATGAACAAGGCACCTCTAGCATTTAAGCATCAACACTGTCCCGAAAAATGAAGCAGTACATTTGCACATGGCAGCATTCACTTCCCGCCTCATACTTCCAGTGGGAAAAAAATGGTTCCATTAACTCTTGTTGGATTACATACTTCTTATATGTACAGTACAGTTCACTTGTATTAAAACAACATTCATTATGGAATAATGAAAATGTGCTTTTCCCCATAAATAAATCTATTACAGGAAGAAGGAACTCTTCTATTAATAGAATTAACACAATCTTTAAGTTTCATGGTATTAATGTGCGCACCAAAAAGCTAATCTTCAACAGGAATAAGAAATAAAAGGCATTCTCTTTTTCAATAAATAATAATAGTAATAATAATAAAAGCTTTGCTGAAAGCATAGGTAACACAACAATAATAATTACAATGATAGAAACTCTAATTCTCTTTTTTTTATCACTAGCTATTGCCACCTGAGAGCATCAAGAGTTAGCAGGGCTGAGTTCTGCTCTGTACTTGGGGAAGTGTGTAATGGAATGTTGTTGAGGGGCATTGCAGAAACAGCATTTAGGCCAGTGGAGGCTGAGGGAGTGCAGGTGTGTGCGCCTGAGGGATTGGGGAGGTTGTGGTGGTGGCGGTGGGGTGTGGGGATTTGTGTCTGGGAAAATTGAGCAATGCTAACTTTATTGAGAAGGTGGAAGGTGATTGTGAGGAGGAGAGAGGCGAGTGAGAGGAGGTGGAGCTGGGAGTGTGTAGGAGTAGCATGGAGGTTGTTACTAAACCCTCAGTCTACTCTTCCTGCGCCATTCAGTCTCATACAGGGTCTCCTTCCTCCTCCTCTTCCTCATCCTTATCCACCACAGACAGGCCATCAGGTAACACTCAGCTGGGCAAAGCCAATCAGCTTCACCTCATCTGGAATCTCTGTACTGTCGCAGCCGGATGCCTGGACACAAAAATAAGATTCCACTATCAACATTGTTCCTTAAACATCCAAGATAAGGTTAAGAAGGCAGCCATAAAACATAATGATTACTTCTCAGGTAGAGAAAAACATTTTCAGATTCTGCAGCTACTGATTTATGTGCTTTTATTTTCCGTAAAATAGATTTGTTGATTAATGGATTAGATCCCATTCCTAAATTAATATTAAAATATTCCTAAACTTCTCTTCCATGAGAAGGCAAAATGTTCTTACCTCTGAATGGAAGTCAATGTAAAATAAGACTTTAGTCCAAGTAATTTTCACCCAGAATTATTTACACAGTGTACAGAGCAGCTACAAGGTTCAAACCATGGAGAAACAGACAAATATGAAGATACATGGTTTTAACTGGACAGCAGTGATTTAAAGCACCTTTGTAATAACACAACCAACACAAATAATAGACCCTGTGTCAACTTGTGTCGACAGCATGTGCTTTACGTGGAGGTTTGGGAGGAGAAATATGCCTGAAGCCCCTCCTCCTTCCAGTCTAACATTTCAATGAATTCCATCTCTCTGTTGTTCACAATCTTCCCTCTACCACAAAGCTCCAGCCCAAAGCCCCCCCCTTACAGTCTCCTCTTATATTATCACATGCTGATTGCATAGCTGAAACTCACACAGCAATTTGGAAAAAGAAAATGATCCAATCATTATTTAGGCAATGCCTGTTGTTTAGCCTTCAGTGAGTGCTGAAAATCTACCCTGGGTATTAAGGAACAGAACACAAGTTATATATTAAACGCTTTTCAGGATTTTCAATTTCTTCACTGAATTCAGAATAATGTGACCTGGCTTGTGTTAACAGGATGTGTTATAAGACAAGTCACTATTACAGTCAATTTATTCTGCTGGTCCTGTTAAAAAAAGTACTTGATTAATCATCTAAATAATTGATAGATTACTTGATTACTATTGTTATTAACAGTGGCAGCCCTCATTTAGCATAGTGGATGACGCCAGGAGAAGAGTTAGCCAAGTGCAGAAGTGCATCACTCCTGCTTCTCAAATCCAAGGACAGTGTCTGTTGTGGGTAAGTTTAATTCGGAGACCTTGTGGTTGTTTTATAGGCCTGACTGCATTGCACACTGCATACTAAATATGCACTGAGGTGTGATTGAAATGGTGCGATATGATGTGGATGAATGTGTGCGTGTGTGCATGTGTGCATGTGTGCGTGTTTGTATGCAGGTCTCTGTTGAGATGTTCAAGGTGTTAGATCCATTCATTCTGGCACATCTGAGCACCTCGTGGTTCCCACAGGGGGAGTATGACCCACGCACATCTATTTTCAGACCACTCTCCTGACCGGGGGAAAAAGCTGCACTGCGGATTCCCTCTCTTACCAGATGCAAACTTGAAGCTTGCCTCTTTGGGCTCCAGATGTGATGAGTTTACAACAAAGAGACTGGAGGGTTTACGATTTCTGTGAGTGTAAATATAGTTGTGGAAGTGAACAGTTTCTGCTGTTCTAATGAATTAAATGCAGCTCATACATTCAGTTTATCTGTAAGTTGCTATGGGTAAGAACACCTGCTAAAGGATAAAATAATGCAATTTAGTGCAAGTTCACACACACACACACACACACACACACACACACACACACACACACACACACACACACACACACACACACACACACACACACACACACACACACACACACACACACACACACAGGAGGCTGCGAGCCAAAGCTTTCACAAAGCTAACACACCGTTTTGCAGTGTGCTTCTGTTCTGTGCTCTGATCAAGGGGATAAGCTCAGTGGAACCAGCCAGAACCCACAATATTCTGCCATACTGATGTCAGCAGTACTTTTACATTTATTTATATTTTCAAAGCAGACTTGGCATGAGTAAAGAACGTAAAACATGCTGCAAGATCGATTAGTTGGAGACAAACAGCATTACATGGAGCCAAAAAGACAAGGAAAGAGGATACTGGAGAAGACGAGAGGTGAGGTAAAGCAGTAGAAAATGAAGAGTTATGAGAGCAGAATATGCACCAACATCGCATGTGCGCCTTCATCTCCCTTGTTTACAAACCATTTGTGCAGTGGAGGATTAGCCAAAATAGTGCTAGTTTTGGCATTGCTTACAGGATTTGTTTACTCAGAAATGTACAGTTACTCTTACACTACATTGAAGAGCAGAGGCATCAGAATGTGCTAGGGAGGTCACTGCTATATCCAGCACTCCCACGACACAGACCTCACCGCAAACATTGCCTGTTTTGGACAAGACCCACTCCGGACCTCTAGTTGGTGGGACAAAAAAACATGCACACTAAAGGGCAGACAATGGTAATGAGAACGCCTGACAGTGTTGTCAAAAAAAGTTACCAGCACACTCCACTATTTAGCAGAAGAGAGGAGATTATGCCTTTTGATTGTCGAGTCAGGTGGTTCCAAAAATAGTAAGGCAAGAGTGTGAAGCAATCACAAAAAAAGGAAAGGAAAAAGTAGTAGAGCTAGCCAGGGGGTGTTTTACTTCGATATATGTGTGTGTACAGTTGCGTTTTTGGTAAAAGTAGACAATATCCACCACCTTATAGTCACCTGATAGGAGTGTTCCCAAAAGTCTCCATCTCTGCCCGTCCACAATAACACACTTCCAGCAGGGTTTCTAAATATCTCAGTTTTAACCTAATGGTAGTGTGGAAGGCAATGCAGCTTAATGGTAGCCTAATGGTAGTGTGGACGGCAGGCGTAATTGTAGCAATAATAATGTGGTAGTGTGGACGCAGCAGCCATTACAGAGTCCGTAATAAAAAAATAAAAAAAAAACATCTTAACTCTGAAAACTTTAGTTTATATTTTAGTCCACATTACAATTAAAATCAGAACTGAATTTAAAGACTACACACTAAAAGACTATACAATAGCACTCGTAACCAGTTTGTTATTGTCCTAACTCCAGATAAATGAACAAATGAAGCCAAATAAAAAAAAAATATGAGTATTACAAAAGTGTCCTCAATACTGTCCTGCCTTTAGAATTACCCTAATGTTTGTTTTAAATGTCTGTTTCTATTGTTTTTGGCAATTGTGACAGGTTCACTAGCATTAACTACCATATGGCAGTAAATCTATTCCTACTAAACTGCAAGATAGTGAGGGGTATTTTGTGGGGTTTTTATTATTATTTGTTTTTATAATGCCAGACACATACCTCTCATCTGTGTGTGTTAATGTTGATGAAACTTGCCAAATAAAATCAAGTGACAGTGAATAATGAGGCGAGTGAGCTGAACATGTAGCTGTTTATTAAGTGAAACAGCACAGCAGACAAACTTGTGAACTTGGGGAAACTGAAAGGTGCTCTGAGGGTGCACTGTTTAGAACAATGGGAGCTGTTTAACATATTGTATAACTTCTTATTTTGATTAGGTATTTACATATAACTTATATAAACATGTGTATCATCAGTCGCGTGGTAATAGAAATGCTGATTGTGCATTGCTTGACTGTGTTGTTGTGAATTTCTTACGTTGTGTTAGGCTAAGATGTTGTAAGATAAAATTTAATTCCCAAATTAAGATACATATTTAATTCTGTTAATATGAATGTTTAATTAAAGATTAAACATAACTAATTAAACAAGAATAAACATAGCATGCATCTGTGGTTTGTATAAACAGTGAAGCAGGTGGATTCTGGCTGTTTAGGGACTGATACTTATATATAGAGAGATATATATATAAACTTGAGAAAGACAGAGAGAAAACAAATCATAAAAAAAAATTCAGATTCATTTAAGATTTTATAATAAACCGTATGCAGCCTAAACAACAAAAAGAAGCAATATTTGTAGGAGGAGAGCGAGAGAAACTGGAGAAGCAAATCCACTAATGGAATTCTACTCTGATGTCCGGGTCATCTCTGTCCCTGGAAAGCGTGTGCAGCTGTATGTAAAGTAAAATCAGAGTGTCTCTGGGCAGCAAGAGGGTCTTATCACAGCTAGCACACACACTCAGAGGCTGGAGAGGGCCTGAGAGGTGATCGATCTCTCCCGCTCTCTCTCCGACACCCTGTCTCAGACAGCTGGAGAAGCAGCTCTGGGCCAGACAGCTTCCAGCAATTTATAGCAGGGCTGGGTAGAGGGTGTGAGCATGCATGCATGTGTGCGTGTGTGTGTGCGCACGTGCGTGTGTGTGTGTGCGCATGTTTTTATAAAGGCTGAAAGGCTAGTGATGAAAAACGTATCTGGGGTGATGCTTTCCTTCTGACTCCACTCAGCCTGTGAGGCAGCTGTGGCCTACAGAGCGGCCTAACTATAAAACTGGTCACACAGCCACCGGTCACATAAATCCTCCCTGTGAAAAGTTCAGAATTACACACAGAGAGAAGGAGGAAAGAGGAATTTATTGTTTTCCTGCTCTGTGTGTTTGTATGTGTGTGCACCTGCACAACCGCGAGCCCAATTTCTCTCAGCTCGATATACAGTGGTACATATCTGTTTCAGTTTCACACTGTGTAGGGGGGTGGTGTTAACAAGAGATATCAAACAGCCAAGCTGGCTAGCACAACTGCTCCCTCGCCGCTCTTTGCTGAAACTGTAACTGCTAGCTGTTTTTGCTTCACCAATGAAACATTCGACGCGGTTTTCTCTGGAGAACGTGCCAAGTAGATATCAAACAATAGACTTTCCTTTCTCGAATGCCAACCCTTTATCCTAAACTACACCCTTAAACACAGAAGATGCCACAAAGCATTCTTTGGATCATTGCCAGGAAAGAAGCTATTTTGGCTACCTAAAGGACCTTTTACTGAATGCTTCTCCTACATTTGTAAATGAGACGTGTGATTCCGAAGAACCTCCACATAATGTAATGTGGGGTGTTTGCAGTTTGACTTTAGGCAACAATGCAGCCAAATAGCAGCGTGACAGCAAATATTACTTACACACTAGAAAGTCTGGTAAAATGATGCAAACCCAATGAATTCAATATGATTATACATTGCCGCTAGAAAGAAGGTTGTGATTCCTTTGCGATTTTCTGTATTTCTACAGATATTCAACCTGAAACTAGATAAAGAGAACCTAATTAAACTAACTTGGGTCTTTACTGGCAAAGTCTGGTCTTCACCATACAAGTTTATGGAAGTGTATCTGAAGTGTACCTGAAATCTGTAGGGGCTCAAAATAAGAAGAGACTTCTCTAAAACCACCAGGCTGGAAAAGGTTACAAAATAACTTCTAAAGAGTTTGGTCTCCACCAATCTACAATAAGGCAGATGATACACAACTGAAGAAATTCAGGACCAATGATATACAGGTACATTATATTACAGGGTAACATCTAAGGATCTACATGCCTTTCTTCCATCAAGTAATTTTAAATGTTCATATTTTCAACATCAGGCAAACAGTGAACAAGAACGGTGTGCATGGCAAACAAGCAAAAATGAGCCACTCTGTCAGTCTAAAAGCCCACATAGATAAAAAGTCTATTGGACTATGTTTACTATGTACTATGTTTGGAGAAAATCAAAACACTGCATTCCAAGAACCTCAACCCATCTCAACAGTATGAGGGTGGAAGTATTATTTGGAGCTGCTTTGCTACCTCTGGTCCACGAAGCTTGCCATATTTTTTGGAAATATGAAGTTTGGATTTTACCAAAACATCTACAGGAGAATGTCAAGGTATTTGTCTGTAAACTTAAATGCAGCAAGACACTGACCCTAAACACACAAGTAGGTCTACAAATGCATGGGCTAATTCAACATTTAAGAACGTTACCCAGACCAGAAAAGAGCATTTCACGCAAGAAAGTCCACCACCTTACGTAAACATTTTTAACCCCCACTGCAAATTAGGTTCATTAGCAAATTTTACAATTTTTCTGCCATTTGCAATAAATGAAGACATGGACAACTTAAATAGCCCAACACAGCCAATTACAAGTGCCTTCTCCAAATTCAACACAAACTGACACTTCTAATGACGACTGCAGTCTAAATTATTCAACCCCTACATGATAAATGTCTGCAGTTCTAGATGGAGCACCGTTTTGCTGTTATGACCTGCTGCAAATGTGATGCATAGTCAAACATCAGCTTCTGGCAGTGTTCCTGAGGAATCTTAGCCCATTCCTCAGTGGCCTCCGGTTCACTAATATTCTTGGGTTTGCATGCTGCAACTGCCTTCTTAAAATCCCACCAAAGATTTTCTATGGGGTTTAAGTCAGGCGACTTGCTCATGCTAGGATCAAATGAAAACCTGCAGCCACACCGGCCCTTTGAGGGCAAGACCGGACACCTCTATTACAAAGACTATATGCCAATTAATTAAAGGTTCTCATCAGAACCTTTGGTTAACGTCAAGAACCATTTAGGCACCTTTCTTTTGAAAAGTGCAGGTGTAATGTTGTGTGTTTGAACAAAGTACTCCTGAATCGATTAGCCTTGATCTGCCACTTCTATTAGGGTGAACTGAGGGAGCAAACATGCAGCTGCTGAAGAGACATTTCACCACAGAGGATCAGAGCAGGGTGAGCAGCACACTAATGCACAGATGTTGTTTACCTCCACTGCAACACTCCATCTAAAGGAGTGATTAAAAACTGCCCGGGCCATATTGCAATATCCACTGGGATCTGTGTGAAGTATTTAACGTCTCTCCCACTCCTGTGGTGGAAGGCTCTGCATTGACATGCATTACATGGTCCTGTGCATATCGTACTGAACATACATCACATCAGCTCTGGATTTATGACAGGCCGGAAGAATAGCATCATAAGGCAGAAAAATTTCATCCTCTTAAAAAGGACTTATAGCGTCATCTGTCTACAGTCTCAGCCAGTAATTTTCTGTAAAAAAAAACTCCATGATGAAAGGATGAGTGTATATCACTGATATTCTTAGTGCTAGTCTTCTGTTTGCACTTTGCAAGGCACAGCATGATTCCCTCTAATGCGTTCCTTTTAACTGATGTCTGTTTAATTAGAAAGGCTGTCAAAGCATTAATCTGAGCATGGACATATACATAACTAACAAAATCAGGCTATGCTATTAGATACTCTTGCTGTCTAAAGGGACACTTGATGAATTTGAATAAATCAGCACCGTAAAAATACACAATAATTATGGAAAATAATAGTTTTTTGATGATTGCAATTTATCTAAAAATAATCATAGTATGGATAATAGTAGTTAAGGAATTTCAAATATATACTAGAGCATCTCAAAAAATGTATCCCCTCTTTCACAATCTTCATCCAAAACACTATAGGCTGAAGGTATGGTCCAAACTATCAACATGTTTGTAAAGGCAGACTGTACGGCTAGTCGCTTGGTTTTATATACATGTGACAATGGAACTAAATGAAACACCTAAATTTCATTAAAAATGCATCCCAAGACTTTTGTCCATATAGTGTATCTATACAAAACTGACGTAAAATTTTTATGTCGACATTGGCATTTTCCCATTGGACTACTCACCAGCTTAAAGGTCAACACTTTATAGGTAACTGGGTCTTCTACAATCTTCTGAAGGTTAGCAGCAACTGCAAGATATTTGTGTAACAAATTTGTTGTACATATAAAGCAATCATGGACAATCCTACAAGAGGCTTACATGACATGCACTAGATGGCATACTGAAAATGGGCTATATTCTATTTGAAATGCACTGAAGGTCAGAGTGTGACATTACCAACTACAACATCATGTCCATTGACCAGACCAGCAGAAAACAGCTCCTGAGAAACACCGTCAGCAGTATCTATAAAGAGAGTACATACAAACACACCCCATGAGAAGATAGGACAATTCACTACTATTCACAATTAATACTAACCTAGGTACCTATATATATATATATATATATATATATATATATATATATATATATATATATATATATATAACCTGGACAGAAACCACACATACACACACACACACAATGATCAGCTATCTATTGCTAATGTAACATACTCAAAACAGCACTCACCTTGTCCTGGAGTGAATTCAAATCGTATATCATTCAGCTCCTTTCTCGAGTTCCTGGAAGAAGCACAGAGAGGGAGAGAGAATATAATACGATGCTGACTTCTTCATGAACACCAGTTACTGCATGAATCTGTTCAGTTCCACAAGTTGGATTCTAATGTATTTACTGTTTAATAAACAGATCTAAACAAAGTAACATGTACTAATGAAAAAATATAAAACATTTTTTTAAGAAATAGTATTTCCTTATGTTTCATGTTACAAGAACACTTAAATAATAGCATTAAGCTTTGGAAGCACACTTTGGCACATTGTGCTTAATGCATCTTAATGCAAATTACGCAGACGCAAATGACATCCGTTTTGTTAAATGACTCTCTGGAGCAGATAAACATGAACCTGTTGGCACCATGCCTAATACCAGGGGTGGGATTTTTGGATGAGTTGAGGAAATGGTCCTCCAACATTCTTGTTGCTGAATGCAACCGAATCTTCACAGCAATGCTCTAAAATCTAGTAGAAAGTCCTCCCTGGACAGTAGAGACAGTTTCTCCCAAAAACAGTTTTTATACCCTTGATTTCAGAAGAAACAACGACTGAGCAGGTGTCCCAATACATTCGTCTGAATGTAAATGTATAAGACACATACCAGTGTGGTGGTCCGATGTGCACTCAGATGTCACAGTATGCAACTAGTGAATGCCTGAACAGATTGAGACACTGAATGTGATTCCTAATATGGTTTTTTAGCAAAATTATTAACCCCTTTCAGACGGTCTAGATTTGGATTGGTTTTATTGGACTGGCATGCAGTGAATCTTTCCATGTCTAACCGGGTAAACAGCCTTCCTAGCTTTGTTTTTCAAATTGTGCAACTTCACTGAAGGCGAAGTTCCATCAGTCTTATCAGTCTTGTAGCAAATCAGTCAGATCTGCTCCATAACCCCTGTCCCTTAGCTGTTTCTTTATCACTCTGTCGAACAGCACCGTGACAAGACAATAAAGGGAAGAGAGAGTTATTGTTCTTTTTACAAGGAGGAGCAAATCTAAAGGTCTAGGTGTGAAGAGCACTAGTGGGAGTGAGTTTGGATGCAGGCCTGGTTGTTGGTTTAGAGTTGGATTCAGCGTTAATTAGACTTGGCTCAATGAAAGAAGGCATCCTTGCAGTGTCAAAGCAGTGCCAAACCAATCACTACACCAATCACTACCTTATACTCTCTGCAACCGCATTCTTAACTCCCCTTGATGCTATCAGGGCCTGTGACTGAATGATCATTGCAGGGCAGACAATACAAACTGCAATCAGTCAAACTCTAGGCCATCTGCAGATTCCTTATAACAGATTAAACCGTATTTTCTGAAATGCGCTTCTTTACAGGTCCATTTCTTTAGCTGTACGCCAATCAATAAACAGCTTGTTATGGCTGAGAAATATGGCAAGACAATTATAATAAATAGCATAAACACAATTTTTCATGCCTGTTACAGAGTCTGTTATTCTGTCCGTTAAGTTTGAAAGTTCCAGACATTGAGAATTCCATGTCTCAGCATGCATCTGGGCATCAGGAGACTCATGAACTGTCGCCTGTGTTTGATTTACCTGTACCTATCTAATCCTTTCGTTTTCTCCTGTACTTTGTGAAGTATTGCCACTGTTTTCCAGTGACCTAATGAGTATTCATATTTTTGTCATCTCTGTGTTTTGACAAAGTTTGTATTTTTGACTTCATTTTTTGACTCCTTTGGCTCTGTTAATTGTTTGTTATCCTGGTTTTTGACTGATTTTGGCTTTTGTGATTCTGGTCTGATGTCTTAGTTACAGATCTATCCAATTTTGACCCTTGCTTGTTTTTTAATGTTCTGTTCTGTGTATATATATATATATATATATATATATATATATATATATATATATATATATATATATATATATATATATATATGTGTGTGTGTGTGTGTGTGTATATATATATATATATATATATATATATATATATTTTGTTGCTTTGACATTAAAACCTCCAATTGAACTTTTAGCCGCAAATGTCAGTGCTTTGAAAAGGATGCAAACGGCCAGCAAAAGTGACCATATGTGACCAGTGCCATCTGTGAATCCAACAACAGTTAAATCTTTTCATTTATCTGGAAATAAGGGTATTCTCACAAATACGAGGACCGATTTTGGGCTTGTTTGAGGAAGGGGCTTCTGTTGTTCCACACAGAAGAATTCCATACGGATCGTTGTCCGATTGCGCAGTTTTAACCATTTTTTTTTCTTACATTTTAGCAAAAAAGTAGGGCCTAGGTTCATCTGTTTATTGACTTTCATTATTTTCCTTGGATACAAACATTGAGCAGCGAAGAACAGCAATTTCCTGCAGTCACGCCATTTCACCATGCACCCCTGCAAACTCTCATAGGAGAAGGTTTTTAGCCATGCAAGCGATGAGTCAAAGCAGTCCAAGACCACTGATTTCAAGAGGATCAGAGATCAGTGCTCTGGACTGCTCCCAGGCTTGAAAACAGCTTTCACACTTGACCAAATGTGTGCAAGTGGACCTGAGTTTGGGAAAAAGCTAGTGTGCGCAAATGCCCCACATGTCCTCAACTGTCAAATCAAGATGTAGAGGAGGGTCTTTAATATTTTTTTTATGGTTGTCATTCAGTCTCCTTCTATTTTTCTGGCCAATGGTCATTAATTATCTAAACAGTTTAAACTGTAAACCAAAGACAATTTTCAGTGTAAAATCTTTGAGGCCTTTGCTATTATCATTCCACTATTCACTCAACACAGATGTTCCCCGATATATCGGTCGGTAAAATATTGTGCATGGCTACTGCCACACTGTATGAAGTATAAACACACCACTTCTGTGGAGCCTGGCAGAGGATTGGCACTTGCTGATTCACATTTATGGTGACTTGCTCTATAGTAACCGTGCACAGTGCTGAGATAGAACCTCCTGTTTGTTCTGTCTCAACATCAGTCGGCTTTGGCCACTCCATGCTATGCAGAACTCAAGGTCTCGTAAATCTCCGGCATGCTTTCAGAGAGAACTCGGGAGGGACTCTGATAATATGCACAGCCTCACCTTGCCCTTTGCCACGGAGACAATGAAAGGACTGGAGTCGGCACTGCTGCTGAAAACAAGCCTTCCTTTCACGCTGTACTCAGGGGACGTTTCAAAGAGGAAAGGTGACATGGCACAGCATGGACGAATTTTAATACTAGCTGCAGCTCCATGGAGGACACTTTTTACTGTAAGACGATGGACTCACATTAATAAAAGCATTTTGCTTCTGATCTGCCCATCATAGTGTTTAATGGGTAACTGGAGGGAAGTAATTAAGCCAGCAGGATCCTTCAATGAATGGAGTCTAAAACCACTTCTCCGTCCTCAGACAGCTCAGAGTGGCTCAGCGGTCTAATGCGCTACCACTATGGCCCAGGGGTCGCCAGTTCGAGTCCTGAGGCACGCTGCTTCCCCATCAACGACCAGAGTCAGAGAGAGCACAATTGGCCATGCTCAGTCCCCTCATCACTTTAAAGTAATGTTGTTGAACCTGGCGCTTTTTCTCCGAATGTGTCAGCTGCCTGGTGATGCCACACTAATGGCAGTTCGAAAATAGGCTGTGGCTGGCTTCACGTGTATTGTCGGTAAAACCTTACCCTCCTAGTGTCGGGAGCACTGCTAGTGCTAGGGGGAACTACGGATGGTGGGTTAACTGCCAGCATCAAATTGGGAGAAAAAAAAGAGAAATTATTATTATTATTATTATTATTATTAATATTTCCATTTCTTTCTCAAAAAAACAAATTTGCATCTTGAATCTTATCTGCTTTTATTTCTCATTTTTGGTGTTCTGTTGTAAACAGCTTTATTATTATTACTACTATTCTCTAGAGATTCCAATGAAAGAAAAAAAACAATAAAAAGGCAAACAGCAATAATTTGCTTGATTAAAATTTGATTCTAAGCTCCGACACATTCTTCTCAAAGACGCAGAAGGACAAATATTCCACTGTTTCACCAAATACTGGAATGCAGACGCTATAAAATAAACAGAAGTTGTTTGGGGGATGATTCAGTTTACTTGGTATTCCATTATAGAAGGTTTCTTAGGATTTTGTGTAGAACAGTTCTAGTTCTAGTCCTTGTCCTGCATTTTAAAGCTTCCCCAGCTTCCAACACACCCTTGGTATGAACTGGGTGTATCAGAGCAGAGGAAATAATATGCAGGGAAGTGCTCCAGGTACTCCAGGACTGAGAACTACTATTCTACACAAAACCCTAATAATCGATCTGTACTGGAATACCAAGTACACTCTGTTTACACTGTGCTACCTCCAATTGAATCCAAGTTATGGTAACCTTTACCAGGGTCACAGTAATATGTATCTAGTACCTACTGTAAAAACAGCTCTCTGATGAAAAGCATATGGTGATCAGATCTCTCTTTTGAATGTAAATGCACTGCAAAAATGAACTGGGATACTCATATGCACACATGAAAGTATAAATAGGCACCCCTAGTCTGGGCTTTCAGTCCATCACAAGAGAGAGAGAGGCAGTGTGTGTGTGTGTGTGTGTTGTTATACTTCCCTGATCAGTATTTAAAACCTCCCCTGCAGCTGTGCTATTCTACCAACCACACTGATTTAGCAGATTGACAGTTGCATTAGCTTCATTTCCTCCAATCCCAGATTACGCTGACAGCACTTATCACTGATCTCATTTGAGTTTTAAAAATATCCCCTACTACCACCCACACGCTGCTAAATCCAACACTGCTGCCACAGTTTAAAGAAACAGATTTTAAGCCCAACATTCATGTGTACATCAGAGTTGGCATAAGTTGATGTAATGGATCCGACTTTGGGATACATCGCGGGAAATGGGCGACAATGTGGGCTGCAACCTAAGCTGTTATCCAAACACGCGCGCTTTAGGATTTAACTTCTATCTTTATTTACTGCACTAGCAGCACATCAGTTACTCAGCTGACAAGCAGCCATCTGCAGGAGCGCGAAGTGAAAATCTCAGCCGGCAGAGGAGGGATAAAGTGAGAGAGGCTCTGTCTGTTATCTGGCATGAGTAGGAGAGGGCTGCCGAATGCCTGTCATAACCACATCTAACTCACAGGCCCTAGATCCTCAATCTCAATCTGCCTACCTATTCTCCCTCAGGAGCTAACAGGAGGAGGAGAGAGATTACAGTGTGGTACAGATTGAGCTGGGGTGTGTCAAGAAAACTTCTGGGAATAAAACTCCCTGGACCTCTAAAATAGCCCAAATGAAGCTGCAGGCTAAAAGTGGGAATGACTGGAGATCCCACTTGAAACATGTTACAATTGTAATTCATCAATCCATCTTCAGAAATGCTTATTGCTGGTCAGGGTTGAAGTGGGTCTGCAGCTGATCCGGAAATATTGGGCACAAGGCAGGAATAACCCCTCAGGAGGACGCCAGTTTGCAATATTGCAGAGTACCAGAGACACCCAGTCACATTTAGGAGCAATTTCCAATCACCTACCAATTCACCTCATTTCCAATTGACCTTACATGTGTTTTTGGGAGGTAGGCAGGTAGGTCACCTGGATAAGGGTAGAACACATGAAACTCCTCACAGACAGAGAACGGAGTAAGCCCCTGGAGCTGTGTAACACACATATACACACTTCTTCTGCACCACTAGGCCCCCCTATGATCGTAATGTGTTATTTAAAGAATTGTGACATGGTCAGTATTCCTATACATGTTATGGTTTTAGACTTCGTTTTAGCTCATGGAGATCACACTTTGGTCATCTCACTTCTGTCTTTTTACTAAAGAGAAAGTATGAAAGAACAATACAAAGAAAAAGCTCTTATTTCATCTTTACTGACCATCACTCTTTCTTGCAACAACAGAGACCTATTATATATAACATCAGTCTTTCCTTCCAACCTTAGTGTACTCACTTTGTTGGTTACACTGATAACCAGAGCCAGCTCCACCAAATAAGCAAAGTACATGACTGCTTGCGGCCCCCAGACAACTTTTGGGTTATTCTTGTGACATTATATTGTCCAAGAAACTCAACCAAGGAGAAAAAGTGTCTGGTTAACCAATTAAAACTCAATGTGTCACCGATGACATGTTTACAAGATGAATTTCAGGGGTTTAAACCTATTTTTCCAACAGACTGTGTGTGAAATTGTATTCCTCTGAAATTCCATATGTGATCTACAATGCATCTGCAGTCATCTGCATTGCTGGCCATTAGATTACAGTATCTACAGATCAATGCTCAAAGCTTTTTTTTGTCATTGTTGTCATCGCTTGGCAGCCAGGCAGAGGATTAAATACGCCATCCAGAATATCTTTAAATGCAGGGATTTATCTTCAGAGAGCCTACCACATTGCTGTACTTTTCCTTTGACAAAATGACTGCTGACATTTTTTGTTGCTATACTTTTTTTTTATATAGGTCATGCTATATATATATATATATATATTTTTTTTTTTTACATTTACTATACTTTCTTTCAATATTATTTGGTAGTATAATATTTATATTGTGACAAAATGTAAATATCTTTATTTATACATAACAATATGTATTTATCATTACTGTCACGCAAAAATGTTGTATCTCCAAAATGGTAACTTTACACAAGAAGAAAAAAATACTTTTCAGAAGTCAGTGTAACAAGATTTTAAGTAATTCTGGATCATTTCTATTGGTCTATTCATCATTTATTTTTAGTCATTTTAGTTTATGTATGAACAATGTAAGGAACTGCCAGATTCAAATGATGTGTCTCCATTTTTGACAGGGTTTTGTGAATTTATGTTTATATTTGGTGTTATTTTGTTGATAATTAATTTAGTTGTTGAAAAACTATATTAAATGTAAATAATTTTGCCTAGGCAGTCCCCAAAAGCCAGCCCAGTAGATACCAGTTTCACAGTTGTTGAGACTGATGAGTCTGATTATATGAAGCAGGTGTATATTTACATTTTCAAGTGTAAAGAAAATTATAACACAGATATCACCCCTGTTTGCCACCAATTAAACACCAAGGTGTTTAATTTACCCCTGTGGATTTGGCTGTGCATAACGTGCATAAAGGGGTGAAGTGTGCCTGTTCTTGGCGCGAGTCATTTTTTAACATCAATTAAAGGAGGCGTTTGATGATAAGTTACTGTGATTAGGGGAAAATGTGACAATGGAAGCTGTGACCAGAAAAAATCCATTCAGTGCATTTACGAATGAGTCTGAATGTTTTCTCATCACTGAGAGGTCAAGCTTTCTGTCTGTATTCAATTGAGCGAGAGGCAGAAAAACTACTTTTAAGCTCTAGCAGCCCCCAGGCTCGAGCTGTAGTGACGTTTGCCTTGCTGTCATTAGCCATCCAATCAATTATGTGGTGGGATGGAGGGTCAGTAGCCCTTTTCTGGCCCAGAGGTGATATTTTAAGCTTGTGGTCACTGTAAAATTGGCTCCCTGCTTGCTATTTTCCCTTTATCCTACCTGATTTTACAGATTTTGTTTCTTATCAGATCTACTGTGCCAGGCACTCTCTTACTACCGGTTTGACAATAGCAACAAAACAACAACTAGCTCTAAACAGGCCAACTCCTCTCATTATTTCTTGGAGAAGAATAAAAAAGCCTGCATTTGATTATTCAAACACAATTAATTGTTTCTTCCTTCAGTGCCCACCACTTTCCCCCCATAGAGCAGCTAACTAATCAGTGTGGCTGCAGCTTTATGACCACCCAGAGTGCAGGCTTTTTAAACTCCTATTTAAGAACTTAATTTTCATTCACAGTCCAAACCTGACACAGATTTATTCAAAGTCTGCTATTTTTGTAGACTGAATCTCATCTGAAACATGAGATTTTAGAACTGCCAGTAAAACACCTTTTTTCAGACCTACTCAATAAAACACTGTGTGTGAGGGCTGAACTTCATTTGTATGCTCTCCAAAGTGTGGCATTATTCAGTAAATTAGTAAATGCTTAAGACAGCTCAAATTAGATCAGAGAATAGTTTTCTAGTGAGATGTCTGCTTCTCTTTAAAAAGAACTCACATGCAATATGTGGAAGAGTGCATAATGCAAAAATATTGATTCTTGACTGATAGATAGCATTGTTTTCATTTGTTAAGTGCTTTAGTGCTTTGGGTGCTAAAGAAACAAATTACAATACATACGACATACTAGGAAGACCTAGTTTGGCTGGCACACCACTCTCTGTATGGTATTTGCGTTGTATACGTGTCTACAGTACAGGATACACTTCAAAACAGCTCAAACTGAGTTACAGACACCCAAGCTGTGTGCAGGAGATCTCTTTAAAAGATCTCTTTGGTCTAAAGTTTAACCTCTTGAATTAAAGTCTAATATTCTCGGCTTCTCAGCCGGTCCAACGACATTGTTTGCTCTTTCAAGAGACAGCAGAAAAAATGCATTGTGTCTTGTGTTTAGGTTCACTGCGAAAACCTGCATCTAAATAGTTACATTTTCATTTCTTCTTTTATTTACATCACATGCATGATGTAACAGCTTTTAGACCATTTATAGACCATGCAAGTACTATTCCAATTTACATTCTCCTGCACCTACTGATCATATGCTGGCGCTTGAGAAATTCCTCACACGGAACAGTGAAACTGTGCAAAATAATCCTGACTATATTGCAAGGTAAATTTCCAACTAACATCTGTGGATTTTGCTGACTCACACTCATGTATTTAGGGGTGTTTCACACTTATAGTTGGTTGGCTCTGCTTTGAATCAATTAAAGAGTTTATAAACTTGGAGCATTTTCTGGGTTGGTTTGTTTTGTTTTCACACTGGGGGCAGGAACAAAAAAGTAAATACAGGAAGAAGGTCCTGTGTTCTGGAATAGTGCATATTTCTACGTGGTTTAACATGGAGCAACGGTAGAGATGCCATTTATTTATAGCTGCAGTAATTACCTGGGCAACACCCAGGCTATGGAAGCCATTTAGCCCAAACTTGTGGAGCACACATGATAAGAGTTGGGAATCACATTCTTCCCACAAATAAACCACTACCACCACAAATAAAAGTTCGTTTGGAACCAGACTGAGACCATGTCTTCTCATCTTGGAGTCTCGGTGCAGTTGTTCTGTTTGCATCTTAGTGCGACCAATCAGTAATTTAATCAATTTCAACCAATTTCACGAAGGGTGAAAACGAACCAGACTCTGATATAACAGGACTAAAGAGTGCAGGTGTGAAAACGTGCCATAAGTGTGCTTTCTAATTTCTTTTATTATTTGTTATTCTTACATGAGCAGAGAATGAGTACAAGGCTGCTCCATTTACTGTAGTGTATATTACCACCTGCTCTCGGCCTTAACAATGCTACTCAGTCACTCAGTAAGACACAGGGACTCCTGTAGGCTGGCCTGCTAGGTGGCCCAGCAAAAACTAAATACAAAACAGGTTTCCTTCATGAGAAATGGGCTTTCTGTACTGCGTAACAGGGGTGTCAGGATAGATTCGGCCCAGGATTCAATACAATTCGCAATACTGGAATTACAATTCAATATTCTCACAATACTATAAGACAAATTGAAATGAGGATTCAAATTGAATGTTTCAACAAAAGCATGTTCATCACATTTCCTTCAATGCAAACTGCCAAATATAAACCTTGCAAAATCACGTTTTTTGGATGCATACTTAAGGCTTTATTTATGCTCAACGTAAAATACGGATACGGATATGGATGCAGATGTATTCATTTCATCCGTATTTGTGCATGTTTTCTGAAAGCTTACGGATACGAACCGGAATGGAGGAGTAACACTGGAAACCGTGGGGGCAGTGTAGCCAATAGTTCAAGCAAAACATGAGCACTGCCATAAAGACAGTGGGAGTATAAATGGGCCTTTACACCTACTGTGCAAGATACCTTTAAGCAATTTTAAGTACAATTTAATAGAATAGTCTAATGTAAATAAGCTATGTCAGAGTTAAAAGACCTTTTTTAGCACAGGCCACCAGCACTAGTACCTTAACTTTGTGTGCTTACATAATATCTCATTCCATGATATGTTTGCAGAATACTGTGGTATCGGATTTTATGAAACCCACTTAGCACTGGCAGAGATTCACAATTCTGATTCTGGCCTTGGGGGTTACAGTGATTAGCTGTTTGCCTAGATGAGTGGGACTCCTTCTCTCTGGATCACTCTTAGCTTAACCTCAATCCTGTTGTCCAGGGCGCTCTGAAAAACTATCCAACTGAAGTACCAACTTCAGTTTCCTACACCTCTACTCGATTTCTCCTTCTCTGAGCTTTTTCTCTTTCCATCAATCTCTCTTCCACATTCTATTCTTATCTCTCATACCCTCCCTACCTTATCTCTCCTTTCCTCCCGCTCTCTCTTTCTCTCTCTCTCCCCCCCTGTGCCCTTAACGTTACCTGTGTCTGACACACACATATGCAGCCTTGTCAACACAGCAGCAAACCTGTCAACACTAGGTTAACTCAGGTCAGAGGATGAAAGAAGAGGTGGCTGATGGACAGAGGTGGGGGAGAGAGAGGAGGTTAAAAAAAAAAAGAAAGATATAGACATAAAAGATATCTCCCTGTTGAAGATTTAGATTTAAGGTGACTTGAGATTACTTTAATCTGCAAATTCTCTGATGTCTAATAGCTCTTATATGAAATACCCATTTTTTTATTGGACAGTGATGATATATGATTACATTCTGTATTCACACATTTGTGTCTGCAATTTTTACTTTCTATAAAACATGATGATACGTATGACAATACCTTCTCATTTTCTCTGGCATAATAAAATCATACTTTCTTAAGTATGAAAATTGAGGCAGTATTTTAAAAACTCAACTTTCATCTGAATTTCTCTAATTTCAATGAACGGCAGGTAACAAATAATTAATTCCAAACAAACCTACATCTAAGTATACCTAGCAGTAGAGTTGTCGTCACTAGTACTTACAGCATTGATGATTTGGGTTTCCAAACTACCTGGACTGGCTAACACACAGCACACTGTTCAGTGCAGATCTGAGAAAGATGGTCATCTTCACACAAGTCAGGAATGTCTCTTGAAGCCATCTCTAAACAACTGCAGATTCCAAGATCAGTTCAAACAATTGTGTGCAAGTTATTGGGAGGTGTAGCCACTTTCTCAATGTCCAGAGGAAGACCCAAACTCACCTTTGGGGCACCAAGGTACCACCAAGGCATAGACATCTATTGGAGGCTGCTGGAACACAACTTTCACTGTCTACTGTTGGGAATGCTTTACATGTTCATGGTCTAAAATTTACACCTACAAGCTCAACTAAAGTTGATCTGACCACAAGTAAAGAGGAGGCATTCAAGCCCAATAAAACTGTACCAACTGTAAAGCATGGTGGTGGTAGCATAATTCTCTGGGGCTGTTTTGCTGCAAATGGAACTGGTACACTGCAAAAAAAGTGGATAGAATAATCAAGAAGGATGACTGTAACAAAACTTCAGCATCCTCAAAACCATCAGTTAGATGATTAAAACTCAACAACCCAAAACACACATTAGACAGCTAACGTTTAACTCTTGGAATGGCTTTCCCAAAGCAATGACCTCAACCCTTAATTAATTTGACATAATAGCCTCCTGAAACTGGTGTACATAGTCTACGAGCTGGGTCAATCACAACACCTAAACATCCACTTTGCTGTTGACACCTACTCTGTAGGCTGGGTGGGATCACATCATTACAATATCTTTGCCACTTCCTTTGCTGTATCTACGCTAAGTCTACGCTGTGTGTGCCGGAGACAGTGGAGTTGAAGCGCTGCATGGCACAAACACCTGTCAAAAAAAAAAAAAAAGCTTCCAGCTGATCCCCGATCTGTAAAATGCGACTAATGTAATTCACCCTTTACAAAAAGGTATCACTGGAGCGCATCAAATGTAATGTGATGCTCAGTCAACCATCAACCACATAAAAAAGGCTGCTTATACACTAGCAGCAAATAAACAGCTCTGCATATGATCCCAGCATAGACAGGAGGTACGAAAACATCCACATCATATTTCTACACAAAAGCCGTCAAAAACGATTGGCCAAACAGCGGCGTGACGGGTAATGGGAGCTGACAGAGCTCGCTGAAACCCATTGAGCGTGATTTGTGCGGCTGCGAGAGTGGAAATGCCTTTACAGCGAACAGTCCTGATAACAGAAGCATGAGTGGTCGATGCATATGTGTGCACATGTGCTACAGAAGTTAAAGTGTCTATCATAATGAGATACAATGAGGCAAAACAAGGCAAAACAACCCAGCTCATCTTGCTATTCACATGGAATTGCTGGGCCACTATAAAAAAAACAACCTATAAAGCAGTTTGGTGCATGTAGAAAATATCTCTAGTTAATTTATTTATTTATTTATTTATTTATTTTTGCAAAGCACTGTATTTTGGAATAAACCATTTCACGTGTTTCACATCTGATTCAGCTAATTATCAAGGCTTTAATAAGCTGAATCAGAACATCATTAACTGTAACGGTTCTAACGCGACCCCTCTAAAACTGTCCTTCAAATCATCTCGGACTATGGCCTCTAATCTAACCTTAAACCTTACTGAACCCCAGTTTTCTAAACTTAAAATTTCTCCCTACGCAACCCAAGCCCAATGTGCCCCGACAAAATAATGAGTTCCATGCGGATCCTTCACGTGCAACACTTAAAAAGATGAGAGAGGCCTGTAATTGACATCATAGGTAGACCTCAACTATGAGAGACAAAATGAGACAAAAATCACATTGTCTAATTTAAAAAAAAATTAATCGCAAATAATGGTGGAAAATAAGTATTTGGTCAATAACAAACGTTTCTCAATACTTTGTTATATATCCTTTGTTGGCAATGACAGAGGTCAAACGTTTTCTGTAAGTCTTCACAAGGTTGGCACACACCATTGCTGGTATGTTGGCTCATTCCTCCATGCAGATCTCCTCTAGAGCAGTGATGTTTTGGGGCTGTCGGACTTTCAACTCCCTCCAAAGGTTTTCTATGGGGTTGAGATCTGGAGACTGGCTAGGCCACTCCAGGACCTTGAAATGCTTCTTAGGAAGCCACTCCTTTGTTGCCCTGGCAGTGTGCTTGGGATCACTGTCATGCTGGAAGACCCAGCCACGTTTCATCTTCATCCATCTTGCCCTTGCTGATGGAAGGAGGTTGGCACTCAAAATCTCATAATATATGGCCCCATTCATTCTTTCATGTACACGGACCAGTCGTCCTAGTCCCTTTGCAGAGAAACAGCCCCAAAGCCCCCGTGTGGTTCTGGGATTTTTGCTCACTGTTCTTGTGATCATTTTGACCCCACGGGCTGAGATCTTGCGTGGAGCCCCTGATCAAGGGAGATTAGCAGTGGTCTTGTAGGTCTCCCATTTTCTGATTATTGCTCCCACAGTAGATTTCTTCACACCAAGCTGCTTGCCTATTGCAGATCCAGTCTTCCCAGCCTGGTGTAGGTCTACAATTTTGATTCTGGTGTCCTTCGACAGCTCTGTGGTCTTCACCATAGTGGAGTTTGGACTGTTTGAGGTTGTGGGAAGGTGTCTTTTATACTGTTAACGAGTTCAAACAGGTGCCATTAATACAGGTGATGAGTGGAGGACAGAGAAGCCTCTTAAAGAAGTTACAGGTCTGTGACAGTCAGAAATCTTGCTTGTTTGTAGGCGACCAAATACTTATTTTTTCACCATTATTTGCAAATAAATTCTTTAAAAATCAGACAATGTGATTTTCAGATTTTTTTTTCTCATTTTGTCTCTCATAGTTGAGGTCTACCTATGATGTCAATTACAGGCCTCTCTCATTTTTTATGTGGGAGAACTTGCACAATTGGTGACTGACTAAATACTTTTTTTTCCCCCACTGTACCTTGTCTAGTCCAAGTAGAGAAGTACAGCCAATAAAATAGGACTCTTTGGAGCAGATAAACATGAACCTATTGGCACCACGCCTAATGCCAGATATGGGCTAGAGGGGTATAAAACATCCAGCATTGAGCTGTGGAGAAGTGGAACTGTGTTCTCTGGAATGGTGCTCCATCCAAAACTTTCTGAACAAGTTTTTTGAACAAGGAAGTCGGGGATGAGGTGAGGTGGTGATCATTCAATTCATCCAGATCTCATCAACGCTTGTGTTGCTGAAAGCAATCAAATCCTCCTAGCAAAGCTCCAAAATCTAGTAGAACGCCTGCCCTGGACAGTAGAGATAGTAACTCCAACAAAGCAGAATAAAATCTTTTGGGGTTTTTTCACAAAAAAAAACTAGTAATAAACAGGTGTCCCAATACTTTTTCCATATATTGTATAGACGAATAGTACTGAGAGGAGTTTTGCCCCAAATGTGGATCTAACAGTTGACCTGAGGAGGGTGGATGCTGTTCTCTGCCAGGTATGATCTTTAAAAATACACAGTTATAAAAAGGCAAGCATTTACAGATGTGTAAAATACTAGTTTATCTCAAAATGACATTGCATCAACTAAAGTCCAGGTCGGGTCTAAAATTTGTGGGTATCCACCTGTACTGTGGCATTTTACTTCAAAAGTGCCATCGGCTTAAGCACTACATTGGGTTAAGGCTGAGCCAAACAGAAGGGCAGGTGAGTAAATGAGAACCTGGAAGGAAGAGAAACAGTAATAAAGGGGAACTACTGGAAGCTAAGTCCATTCATTTACATGTGAAGGTTAGAATAATTACTCTCCCTGAGCACCTCTCCAGCTGGCTTTCTCTTGGAGTGTAGGGGCTTTGTGCTCTGAAGGAGAGCTTTGTGTATGTGTGTACATGTGTGTGCATGATTTTCATACTGGGAGAAAGTCTAGAAAGTGTGTGCGTGATCTTGGGAGGAGCCAACAAACATGGTTATCACATCCCCCCAGAGCCCGGTACAAGAATAAGTTACAAGTCTGGCCTCACTGGAAAACAACTATCCAAACACATTCTTCTATGTAATCTCAACTCCACGTGCGTGTGTGTGCGTTTTGTTTTAGGTTGTTCTGACAATTTTGTCATTGTTCATTATTGCTTTTTTTTAAAGTGTGTGTGAACATGTGATTATATGCATGCCAATCCTTGGCCTGTTTGGTTTGTTTGTTTGTGCTCTCTCTTGTGTTTAGATGCATGTACAATTTTCTTTCAACAAATTCCAAACGGAGCAGAGGTTGTGGCTGTAATAAGACGCTATAGGCTTTGGCTTTGACACTGCGGCCTGTAAATTATGCTCACATTAGGCTGCTGAGAAACGAAGAGGATCCAAATTCAAAGCAATAACTATAAATTTGGTCTCTCCAGAGAGAGTACCCCCTACCTCTGCCCATCGTTCTCTTGCTCTCTGTTTCTGCCCCCGAGGCTCAGCCCTGCTTGAATATATCACTTATTATCTTATCAAAGATAGAAAGATTGCCATCGCACCGACTGCCAACTGAATCCTAATACATTTCAAAATTTCAGATTTTTTTTTTGATGCTGCTGCATGGTTCATGTTATGACTCAGAGATTTCAAAGTGCTGTTCATTTTGATGTGAAGACAGAGGGCTAATCACACAGAAAAAGGAGCTGAATCAAATAATCAACAATAAGACGATCTAGCTGCATACTAATGAGGACTTTCATGGTAAATCCCCTGCTTTGAGTTCACTCCCTCATGTCTGAAATCAGAGAAGAGTTTTGTCTTCATGCGGCAGTAGTGTACTAGGGAGGATATGAGGTGTAACTACTGTTCTTTTGTTCACCAGGCTTAAAAGCATATCAAGTAAAATTAGAAAATGAGAAGTTTTCAGGCATACATCAGAAATATTTCATACGCCACCCACATTACTAGTAATACTGAGTTGGATACTTTCCAAATACTTGACTGCTTTATTTCAAATCCACTGAGGTGGTGTACAACTACACTGAGGCGACAACAATTCTGCCACTGTCCAAATACTTCTTGACTGTATTTTTGAGGATGACTTTTCCATAAACTCTTCTATACCAGAGATTGTCACAGTAAATTAAAACAAGAGTGCTTTTAGGATTTAGCTGGAAAAGCTTAACTCTGCAGAGCAGCAGTGTTTAGCCCAACTTCACTTCCTTTTATTTGTATTAGCATTACGTGATTACTAACTGTCCACACTAGAAATAATGCACTTTTGAACCATATCCATGAATACCTCATATGAGGACATGTTCTGCCTGTTATTTAAACATTAGTTAAGACAGAAGTGTAAAATATATCAAGGTATTATATATAAAGATTGGTATCAAGGTATTGAGATATTGTGATTTGCAATACTGTATCTATTCTCATAAAAACAGTATGGATTTCTAATTAATAATTCACATGCGGAGATTGGCAGCAGACAGTGGTTTATTTTGTGTTGTATTTAAACCTTGATCACTAGACAGCAGTGCTGTACTCTGATCGTACAGGATCTAGTGCTGGGCAAAATCACCTCAAACTATAAGTGATTTAACATTTTATCTCAATCTTAATTAATGAACTTAATTATTTAACCTGCTTAAGCTGCTCAGTTGGTTCTGGGTAGAGTAAAGTCATGTGACTACACACATGATTGTATGTTTATGGTGACAGTACATGATAATGCAAAGTACAAACAGAATTGAAAAAAAATATATTAACAGAAGATTCTTTTTTTTATTTTAATCATCAACATGGGCAAAATTAGAGGCGCTTAGAGGATGTCGGTTTCAATTCATTTTCAATGAATTGCCAAACCTTAAAAGTATCACTATATATCAGAATATATGAAACCGTAACCCCTGTATCCTGATGTGAATACACAGTCTTATTAAAATTGTACCCTTAAAGTAACAGCTTCAAAATCATTGTGACTGTACAATCATTAAGGTTGTTAACGTCGTTAAAGAGAGAATGGCATCTCGGTCATTCCAACTGTAGGCCAGGAATGCTACTACTGCACTATGTAACTTTGGTGAAGCTGCCTCTCCCAAAAACTGTATAACGCCTTACGACATATGTCACAAATCGACAACTATGGGTCTTCAGCTAGCTTGATATTCCCAGTTTAGACATGAGGTCAATTGGTATTTACAATATTTACGGTAGTTTTGTGGCACAAAAGCGAATTACACTCCACAACTGTAGGAGGAGCCCAGCTGCAAAACAAACCCAAATGTTTACATAATTCTCCTTTAATTCTTTAAGTTTGTGTAGCTTTTTAATGATGTCTAAAGAACATTTTAGCCTTTAACTGAAAGCCCGTGAAGAATACTGAGCTGCTAAATAAAACATTTGCAATTATTCTCATTTCTCGCATTCCTAAAGCCAAAACATGTAGCTGACTCATTTATAGCCAGTAGGAACAAAGAGAAACAGCAGCACAAACAGTATCGTGCCGTGCCTGTTTCTTACAAATAGCATCACGCTTAATAGCCATTTATTAATTAACCCATTTATTCATGCTTTATTAACAGCCTTTTCTACTTATGTATCAGATTTTCCATTACTGAGGTAGTTCACTAAAATATTTATAGCAGTGCGCAGATTGGACAGAGGATTTCAGTAACAGAAAATGGAAAGCAAAATATGACTTTGTAAGCGGCAGGGGAAGACATTTCCTCCAGCCCGGCGCTCCTGGCCACAACATTTCACATTTGAAACATTAAAAATGCAGAACCTGTGGTCTGAGTGGCCTTTTTTATTTTTCGCCCTTTACGCAAACCCTGTCTCTCTGATCAGACATGGAACAAACCGCATCAAATCAGAGAAGAATTCATTAACTGTAATCACTGTGAAGGCTAATGTACCCCCTGCACCCCCACTCATTGAGCTGACATACCTGCCACTATAGAAGCCATTTTACTGAATGAAGCTTTCTAACGTTGTTTTATGAAATAAGATTTGAAAAAACAAAAAAAAGATTTATCACTATCACTGTATTTAATGACATCAGGTCAGATGAGGTTGTCAGAAGCGGACTACAACTATTAAAAACAGCAATGTTCTCAATAATGTAATATTTACAAATATATTTCCTATTTAAAAGCAACACTGGACAGTTTTTTTTGGTAGGAAAGGATGCTTAGCAATTGTAAATGCAATGTATATAAACATGATCAACATGTTTCCACTAATGTGACCACAAATGGCAAGTGCCAATTTTTATATCTGTCACACCAGGTGACAAGCAGCAAAATGTAATCTTTATACTGCTGTTTATTATATTTTAACATTACTCATGTTAATAATGCTGTTTTAGTGATTCAATGCTTACCATTACACCATTACATGTCATAATTAAAATGAATTGTTAATCATACTGTGTTCACTTATTTTGTTCATATGAATATGTATGCCTTGCTGCTACTGATCTGAAAACAGCTTTTGGTCCTTCCTTTATACCTTAAAGCTGAGGGGGAGAGACGTATAAGGGTAGACAGGACATTTTCCACCCAGAGCAATGCACTGCAATTCAGAACATCCAGCAGAGCATATCACTCTAATTTTAGGCACTTCCTCTCCATGGACTCTCGACCAGGCCGAGTGAAAGGGATCGTTTGAAAAGAGACGCGCGCAGACACACACACACACACACACACACACACACACACACACACACTCTTTAGCACACAAAACACAGCGATTAGGTCGCTTCAGAAAGCCAACATGCCTGAGTGGTTCTGGCTTTTTCCATCTTTTAAGAGCTGATGATAGCCTGATGAAGAGAGATCGGAAAACCAAGAGCTTTGCTCACCTTAGCCTCAGGACCATGTTCACAGCACCCTGTGTGCCTGGGTTTTTTTCCAACGGTTGAACCTTCATGGAAATAAAAACATCGGTTACTTCCTAATGGCAAAATATCACATTTAAACACAAATCCTAAAACACCACTTGACTTAAAAATTCACATGGTGGTGACTCCTCTATTTATGCCAAAGTAACATCCACCCTGCTGCACCTTAGAAGGCAAAGTCTGGCTTCTTCAGGAGTAAAATGATTTAAAAGGTTCCATATAAAAAGAAAAGCATAGCATATAAAATTAACTAGACTGTTCCCATATCCACTAGGAACTGTATGCCTCTAGGAGTCCATTTCAGGCCAGTTTTATGTACTGTAATGGTAGCGTATCACAGAGAAAGAGCGGGAAGGAAATTAAAGTGGGTAAAAATAAGAGAGAAAGAGACTCAAAGAGGGAGAAATAAATAAATAAAGAAGAAGGAAGTAAAGAAATAATGAAAGGAAAAAGAAAGAAAATGCTTCTCCCGTCATGCTGTTTCTTCTGAAGTCCTACCATTTAATTCACAATGTGTTTAAAAGCGACCACACAGGCCCATGGGGCAATGGCCTCAGCGTCTCAGAACAATTCTCACAAGCAGAAATAACCTTGACTGCTGTAAACAAACAGAGTAAATCGTTTTGTAGTGAAGAGCTCACCTTTACCAACCCGAAGGCCTGAATTTGCTTCAAAGCACTGTCTGAACTTATTACTAATTTGGTTTTAGTTTGAGCTTGGGCTTGTGCTGCGTTTGCTGTCTTACTCAGCAGTTCTACAGCAGAAGTTAGCACGCGTCTTGGTTACAGTGTCTTGCAAAAAGTAAAACTGAACTCTGCTTTATACTCCATAACAAAAATGCACTTTTTGAAATGCTTTTTTGCGCAAGTATGCAAGCCTTGTGTGGTGGAAGCTCCAAGTTGACACGGACAACAGATACTGCCCCCAATACAAACACAGTTTCCCTGAACTCCTTGATTTACGCAATACTGGTCCAACTGTGAATCTAAAGGAAAGCTAAGAAAACGAGACCAAAGAGCATTCTAATGAAATGAGAGATAAAGTTGTAAACCCAGTGCTCATACCAAAGATAGCAAAATGCTACAAAATGATATCCAAATGTTAGGATATTCTATTCAGCACTGCTGGGTCAACTGTGAGAAAATGGAAGCTGTATCATAACTCCCAAGCACTGTCTGGACAAGGCTGTCCCTAAAAAAACACAGAGGTGCACCAGTCAACAATACCAAAGGTTGGCCTGTACATGAGGGGGCGGGGATGGCATATCAGAGGACAACCTACATCAGTCCGCTTTAAAATAAATGAATAAATAAATAAATCCATTTTTCAGAAGGACAATGACCCCAAGCACAAGGTCAAACAACACATAAAAGGGTTGAACAACAAAAAGATAAACACACTACAGTGGCCAAGTCAAAGTCCTACCCCAAGTTAACACTGTTACTGCAGAAAAAGCTAGTTCTAACAGATGCTGTTCTGAAAAGGTTGAATTCTTACGCAAGCAGCATTTTTCCAGCGTTTTTGAAGATCTGACTAATACTGATTTTGACTTAAAAAAGTACTTTAAGAGCATAATGTGTTACAATATAAATACAAATACAAAATAAAGGTCTGTCTTAAAAAAAAAACACAAACACTGACTGGTAAATATGAGTTTTCATGTTTTGCCTGGGCTCTAATATGGCCTTAATTGGAAAAGTCAACCTAGAATCAAAACTGACCTCTTTTCTTTTTGCTTAGTTTAAATCACATTAAGCACCTTATTGCCTTTACTACTATTAGCTCGACCAATCCTCTCAACTAACTCTATTCAACGTATGAATAAATACAACTACAGTAAAGCATAAAAAGAATGTCTTGTTTTCAGTAAAAATACAATATCATTAAGGGCCTCTCAGTTAGGAGATCACAGGTTTGGTTCCTGACCTCTCTATGATCGTGAGGGACGATGCACCTTAGTTTTTCACTCACCTTTACTGTGTAATGTGACGTGACAATAAATATGAATTATTTTGATTGAATAAAATAGATGTTGGATGGTAATTGATAATGTCCTTTCTCCAGGAGAGCTTTGTGAACAGTTAAGCTAATACTGTCACAATCATCAATTCACAATGTATTGTTTATTTCCTTATATTTATTCTAATTCATATGCTATGCAAAGCAGTTAGGGCTCAAACAGCACCTATGATTTCAGAGTGGCTGGGCAGTTGGGCTCTTGGATATGTGTTTATGTCATAAATACTCTGCATGTTGTCCTTACACAAACAAATGTAAAATCAAATCAGTTTTGCTGTAAAAGTTAATGCAAAGGATTCAGGAGTTGAGTATTTTTGTATTTTTGGAAAGATCATTATCTAACCCATTTTACCTTGCAACACAACCCTAATCACTTAGCTTTGCTCCAAGAACTGCAAAGCTTGCATGCAATAATGTCCATCTTTTATACATATGCACTTCTCTTATCATTTACTTTTTTTATTTTAACTTGAAAAAAATAAAGTAAAAAATTGTAAAGGCTGCAAGAAAGCAGCCTCTAAAGTTGTCTGAGGTTCCTGTTGCTTAGCAGCAAAACCAACAGAAAGCTTTTTAGAGTTGATTGCAGGCCATTTTAACTTCTTTTTTATTTGATTACCTCATTATACAGAAATATCAGGCTAAATTAACATCTACACTGAAGACTGGTGCAACTGAATGTACCCTGCAGCAATTCAACAACAGTGACTCTACCGAGCAGCACCATGATAATGACTACTCAATCAGTTCAGCGCTCATAATTTACAGTTCGGTTCTTTGCTTTTTCATTTGTACACATTCTAGCTTTATGCTGACTTTGTAAGGGTAAATAAGCCAATAAAATGAATAAAAGAGAGAGAGACAGACAGAGTCAGAGAAAGAGAGAAGACAAGAAATATGAGAGATCTACGCTTGAAAATTGCTCGCTTGCTATTCTATATGTAATACCAAGACAAGGTGAGGCGGCAGCATCGGCCCACTCCGTTTTCCTGAGTTATCGACGCTAAAAGGCTCCCACCAGGCCTGTACGGTCTGCACAGCCTCTCAGCAAGGGGCGCCAAGGTTACTGAATCAAGACAAATCACATCCACTTCTGCACAGTCCCTACCTGGGGATGCTGAATGGACAGGCTTTCTATAGGGACATTGTTGGCATTCACTTCCCCCTGCAGAGGCAAAATGGACAGCATACAGTGAAAGGAGGAACAACGAGACATACCTCTCCCTCTCTCCCTCTTTTTTTTTTTTTACCACCAAGGCTATTTCGGCTATTCAGCTGTTGGGAAATGGTTTCCGAACTGCCACAAAGCCTAGCCCAAAGTCATGACATTTTCTAATCCAGCGAGAGAAAGTACGAGTGGGTGATTACCCCACACACACATACATACCCACATACACACTCACAGGGGAAGAAATTGCATGATCTCCGTCTCATTTTTAATAATTAGTGTTTGTCCACTGCAGTCAAAGATGCTGCATTTGTACATCATTTAGTGTAGTTTATTAGACAAACAATCCCCAGTCCCCAGACACTCGTAATTACATTATAGGACAATGTGTCAGTGGTTAATTAAAACAGGAATGGACCAAACATGTCAGTTACAGAAACAGCCTGTCCGTTAGGGCCTCAGTTAATTAATGTTTGTACATCTATAACTACTAAAATAAATCCCTTCTTACGCACCAAAACACATGCACACACTGCATGTGTGCACTGATGGGTTTAACCTCAAAAAAAGATAATAAAAACATCTATATGACAAGCAAAGGCACACACTTACGTCCTGGTTTTCTTCTTTGACCCTCCGTGACTGAAACGCAATTAAAAGACAGGATTACATTATGTTCTTTTTCTCCCACAAAGTATGATAGACAGATGTAGCTATTTGTGTAGGAGTGCAATCAGCACCGGTTCATTTGCATTTTGTAATAAACAATACACAGAAGCAATGTGTCTCCAGCCTCATTAGCGCGCACTGATTTGCGACTGCTTTACTGTGGAGGGGGTTTGATTTTTATTTCCGACTCGAGATGACTGTGAGTTATACATTCCACATTCGCCAATCAAAGACGCTTCTCAGCTTTGATGATATTGTGTCTCCTTTTTCTCCACCCCACTTTAAATCCTGAACAACAGTTTCCTGGTTTCCGTCTACATACACAAAGTAAAACACTGAAAGAAACCGAGAGTGTGTGGAATATACATCCACATTAAGGGTAACGCAAGGGCAAACTCATTTAAATGTCAATAAATGTGGCAAAAACTGATAAGAGCATGTGCCAAAATTACAGTTCGGTATCAGGGTTCATATCCTTTAACCAATTTCAAATTCAGGGACTTTCCATGACTGTTCCAAAAACTAAAAATTCCAGGACCAAAAATTTACCCGTAATTTGTTTATGTGAATGTTTGGTCCACGCTCCTAGTTGAAAGACTGTCCAGGCTAGCAAGTTAACAACATAATGCATGTTCATGATAACACAGACAAAACGGTGAATGGTCATATAAAATACTGGCAGTGATTGGTCATATGAAAAATATGTTACTATATAAGTTTGTGCTTTATATTATTATATAAAACAGAAGCTTATTACAATATTTTCCATGATTTTAGAGTACATTAAGGACTATGCAGTACTGGATTTTAGCATGTTTACTTTCCAGGTTTTCCAGGACCCGTATGAACCCTGGGTAAGTATTCGGTACAATGGAAAAAAGCAACGTAAACTTCATCCACCGCATGGACGTCTGGGCTTACTGTGCATTCTCTGTACGACTGTACCGCACTGAAACGTGACATCAGTACCGTGAATACACATACTGTTACACCTCAAATACATAGGGTTAGCTGTCACACACCCAGTGGTAACCACAGTTAGGAGGGTCCCATATGTGCAAAGTGTTTAACTGTGCAGTTTTACATGAATAATCTATGCAATAACGTAAATACTGATGTCTTCATTGTTAAAGATGCATTAAATTAGCATAGCTTATGTCCTTACATGTGTATACAATTACTTCATCTTATTAGATGAAATAATTGTAAAAGCAATTCGGTCATGTATAAGCAAATATGAAAGAATATGCTGTTACAGCTATTTAATTACACTTGTCTAACTACAGTAAAAATAATTAAACTATGATTGGAACATGGCAATTTGTTTTTGACCAAAAAATTGTCATGGTAACATAAATGCATTATTTACACATTGCTAAAACATTTTTGATGAATCTGCGCAAGAAAAAGGAACCTGTGATACTATGTTTATATGGACAGATAGAATCTGCTGTTATTGTTTTTTTGGGGAGGTCCTGTTTTAACACTGCCTTAGAGTTGTAGAGTCTTGACTGACAGAGACCTGACGATTTACGAGGAATTCACAGACGATGCTACCCTGCAAATAACAGTAGAAAAATTATGTTCTACTTGAAACTGTCCAACTACACTAAAAGTCCATGCAACAATTTCCCCCATGGTAGTTTGAGCCCTGATCCCCCCTATATCATAAGTGGAAAGTCACCTACCCTGCCTTGATTGACAGCTGCTTTCCCTTCTTCACTTCTCTCGTCCATCTCGTCATCACTCCATTCCCAGTCTCCATCCTCTGTCTTGTGCAAGTGACCACTTGATCCCGGCACTCGTCTCACCTAAGCAGGACACAAATGTACTCATCAGTGTTAGCTGTAACACCCTGCTGTTTTACAGTGGTCAGAAGCAGCTTGATATTTATCAATTCATCAACACTGGAAACTAGGTAATCCAGCGGACTAAGGCACGGTCAGTGTGATCAGAGGATCTCTGGTTCATATCCCGATCACGCTGCCAGCCATCGGCAGCCGGGGCCTAGAGAGAGCGCAATTGGTCTCACTCTCTCTAGGGTGGGTAGATGGCGCTCTCCCACCACACATCACTCTAGTGTGGCGCTGTCCATCACTGGCATCTGCTAGCTGGTGCGTCAGAGCCAAGTATATGGCGCCTCCCTCCAGGCGCGTTGGTTGGCTGGTGATGTCACATCGACGACAGTTCGAAAAAGAGGTGGGGCTCACTGCGCACGTGTCAGAGGGGGTGTGAGTTGGTCTCGCCCCCCACTACTGTCGGGGGTGTTGCGTGTGATGGAGGGGGTGGGCAATCTTACCAATCTTACCATCTGCAATCTTACCAATCTTCTTCATCTAGAACAGAACTGCAGTATACTGCCAGTGCTGGGACAGTGTGGGCTTTATAAGTGGAGGTGCAAACCAAAACAAACTTGGCTAGACTGACTGATTCTAGGGTAAGGGCACGACTGCTAACATTTTTCAGTGAACGATTCTTTTGTGGCCAAGAAATGCTGAATGGTTTCCTTAGCATAGTTGAGAGTTTGGTACATGGAGGTGAGAAGCTGTGAACCTTGGGTCTTCCTTCAAAAAGAAAATCCAGCACAACTAAAACAGCTAAAAACAGGCCAAGCGAAAGGTTACTTGCATAACCCTGGTTCTCTGAATCAGAACTAAGGTATCCCACTATGGGAAAAGCCCCCTGTGTGACCAACCATGAAAGTACCAATTGCACCACGTCTGGAAGTTAACTAATAGACCAATAAGAGCAGTGATGAGAGAGCACCTGCCCCCTATAATAAGCAGGTGCAGCTCCCAAATTTGCCATTCTCACTCTCTTCCGGTTTAAACCGTTCCTTGTACCCATTTTTCTACAACGTGATTCACTCAACTTTCACAGAAGAACCGTCCGTGTTTTCGTTGGCAGATGGAGATCTTAGCTTGGAATGATGTCTTTCCAAGATTCAGCATGCTTAACCCCCCCAAAACAGATACTCAAATCATCTCAAATGTAAGTACACCCCCACACACTAGAGAAAGTCATAGTCAAAGCTGGAAAATTTGGGAGAAGGTACTGGAGTACTGGGTAGGTACTGGAGAGCATCACCACCAGACTCTGCTATCTATGGGAATACGGGTAGCTACACAAACTAGTCCTTGACTAGTCCTGTCCCAGTGTTTTCAAAGAGGGACCTCAAACTCGGCCCCCGACCAAGCAAAAGTCAGCTAGGCTATGCTAGGGCTTTCCATCCCTCGAAAACAAACTGGACTACTTCAGCGGACTACAAAACTGGAACTAAACACAGAAGGGAAAGTACCAGACTCGAGAAAAGCGAACTTTGGGAAGCTACTGGGGCTTCAGCTTGACAACCCGGCTACAACCTCTTTAGTTTGCTAACAGAATATTGTGCTGAATGCATAACACAAGGGGGCAGCAATAGATTCCAGAACAAGTACTGTGTTTTTGTTACAGTGTTAAAACTATATTATAACCTGGGGTACAACCATCGCAGCTGCGGGAAACTAACCACTAACATAGTGTTTTGTTTTCCTGTGCTCTCTCCGTAAAAGGTAAATCAGCATGTTAAATTCTAGGGCAAAACAACAGGGTTGTAAATCTGGCATCTAAGCATTTTTCACCCCAAGCAAAGCAGTCCTTTATTTTTCAAAGGACAACCTAAAATACTCAGTATAAATTCTCTGGCACCTTTACCATGAACCCAAGCATTTTTCCCCACAGAGAATGAGGACTGTGGACCACAGCTGGACTGTGTAAGCATGTGGTAAAACACACACAGAGAATGCGCCGAAACTTCGAACAGTGTACTATGCTTGTAGTCAGCTGTAGACAGGACAGAGCCAGCTTATTTAGCTGCCTGAAATGAGGGAACATGTCCCCTTCTTTCTGGATCAAGCCCTCTCTCTCAGAAACGCAACATCAGGTAAGCTTTGCTTGCTTCTCTACTGGCACCTTCAGTGAAATAATATCTAA
Source organism: Salminus brasiliensis (assembly GCF_030463535.1). Lineage (NCBI taxonomy): Eukaryota > Metazoa > Chordata > Actinopteri > Characiformes > Bryconidae > Salminus > Salminus brasiliensis. The sequence continues at coordinate 15,174,146 of NC_132885.1, read as the reverse complement.
ATAAACAAATAAACATCAGTGGTTCATTTGCACAAACAACATCTGCGAGCTGAGAGTGTATGAATAAGATGAGGGGGCCAGCTGCCCTGAGCCCGCACGCGCACACACACATACACACTCATACACATAACCAATGATTTAGGAGCATTCATGTGCCAAAATACCCAACGGATAATGGCTGTCGGCAAAAAGAATTATTCACCTGTAATATTCAGTCGCTTTCTAACCCGCCGAAGAAAAGCAGAATACATAAGCTTAATAAATGACAAAAAATATGGTGTAAACAACAAACAAATGATGAATAATAAGGGAAAAAAAGAAAGAAAGAAAAAGAACAAACTGACTGCAATACCTCCATCTCCTTCTTCAGAACACAAACTACCTGAAGTACCTCCATCTGCTTCTTCAGAGCATTAACATCGCTTGTGAATTCACATCATAAAAGAATATTACCTATGATGAGTTCATTAGGCACTGGCCACATCTGTCCTGCAGGAGCAAACTGCTACACAGCCTAGACTAGAAAGGTCTCACAAGCTCATGAGACAAACTAAAGAACTCATCTGCCCCCTGCTGACCACGCACAGACACTGCTGCAGACTGGGCTGAGAGCTGCTCACCATGCTAATGAACGACCTCTACAAATGACACATTTGAGAAATGAAATAACGTCAACAAAGAGCTGTTTGAAGGTGGATCTGCACCAGTAAAGCGGTTGTGCCTGCAAGGTCAGGTATTGATTTTCTCCTATTATGCCCTCACAGTGCTTTGCCAAGGTCAACAGATCAGCCCAGAGATCTTATGTTATATCATGCTTCATTAAGGGTTAGAAAAAATGCTCTGGAAGTGAAACCCACTACTGTGCATGAATCAGTTGCTAAGTACACCTTTTCTTCCCGCTACATTGTTTACTGCAGGTTTGCTGAGGCTTTGCTGAGTACACTCAGAGAAAGGGAAGTGAAGAGAAAGAGAGAGGAAACAGGAGATGGTTTCAGAGGTTTTAAAGGTGACTGTCCTCAGATGACACGGTTTCCCTCATGCTATCCTGTAGCTATACTCGTTGTGCACATGACACAGGAGAGCAAAAGGGTTAGGAGACCAAACCAGTAACCACTGGCACACAGGAAACTCACACATATGCAGCTATCAGGAGCTCCATAAGCATATCAGAATTTGGTGGAGCTTTAATAAAGGAGCTGAATAATGATGAGTTGCATCTACTATACGTGAAGAAAGAAAGCAATAAATCATGTCTTATCATGGAAATGGCGGTGGCTGCTCTGCTATAAGAAATGGGGGAGTTAGTTCCAGAGCTATACCTCTGGTTGTCCAGGTGACACTGAAGATGAGTAATCAACCCAGTGCCATACCAGACAGAGGCCTACTGCGTCACCCCGCTTTAATGAAGTGGAAATGCACTCATGCACTGCTGATATTGGGATCATAACAGTATCAGCAAATAATATCATTTTAAATTACAGATTTTGATTAGTGATATGGGAATTGTAGGCCAATATCCAATATTTTCCATGCTTAAATCCGCCGGTATCAATATATTTACATTTATGAAACCACATCTATTTAGATTAAAATGACAGAGAGATATAACAGAAATCATTGGCCGCCAGTCCACCACAGCAAAGCAGTAAAATGACTAAACTGCAGATACTTTCGTGCAGCAGCCCAACATGACCCAAATATTCTGTAAAAAAGTACACAAAAGTACAGAAAATAAAAAAAAGCACAAAACAGAACTTACATCTAATCTAGGAATGTACACCAATATTAGATAGCAGAAATCATATCAGTATCAGATATTTGCTCCAATAAAAAAAACAAAAAAAAAAAAAAAACAGCCAGACAGAAGTTCAAAAATGGCTTATATATTAGACACATTCACCTACATTTAAGGCATTTAGCAGACGCTCTTATCCAGAGCGACTTACAAAAGTGCTTTGCTATTTACTAATGAATAACCTCAGCTAGTTTGAATAGGATAAAATTCAAAGATACCTTTAAGTTAAGACGCACCATATCGCCCACCTAGGGCTGGGCGATATGGTGCGTCTTGACTTAGAGGTATCTTTGAATTTTAGCTGTACAAAAAGTATATCACGATATTTATCACGATACATGTAATCACAGACTAAAAACATAAGTATTAATTTCCCCATTAAACAACAGGGTGTGGCCATCTTTGTTTACAGTGTGTTAGAACTTCAGGTGTGACAACCACAACACTAAACACACACACATAAAAATGAGTAGTAGAGCATGCTCAGACAGAGAGTGGCACAATAATTGGTGGAAAAGGAGAATTTTGCTTGAACAATGGTGTTACGAACACAACACAAAAAGATCACAGCCTTCCAAAGACAAGAGAAAACCTGTGTCGGTGGTTGAAGGAGCTAAATTTAAAACCTCCACTCAAGCAAACATACTCCTGCTCTTACCATTTTACAACCAAGCACCAGAACACCCTTAAATAACATTAAATAATGTTAAATATGGATTAGCATAGCTAGCTTACTGATTTTAGGATAAGTGTCAACAGCAGTAGTCTACTTCAGAGATCAGGTGGCACTGGGCTACTATTCTAAAGTATATTTCTTTCATTCATTTTACTGCATCTGTAACTCCCTATGAATATAGGCTAAATTCTTTCAATGTTTATGTATCAGCATTGGTAGCTAAATTAGCAAATAGAAGCATAAATAATATTAGATAGACATTGGCTTACAATTTTCCCTACCAATGCATCCCTAATACACACACACACAATACTTTCTTTCACTGTGATATAATTGATCATACTACATTCTTGGATTTGGACTAAGCCGATAAGAAGAGGACAATGAAGCTGATGATGTAACTGATGTTTGTAATTTCTTCAGTGTCATGATGACATTGCCACAAACAGCAACAGAAGATAAAACCAATAAAAGTCCAAGTCTGTGGTCTCAGCTGACGACACTTGCCAGCCATTACTTCCAAAAAAGTGTCACTTAATTACAATTCCAATTATTCACTTGGGGTGTCACAATCAACTTTGCAGTGGTGCAATTAGAAGTGCATTTCCCAGCGGTTCCCAGCGCTGAATACCCAAGCTGGAGCGACTGCTACTGCTGTCAGACCTAACAAGTATCCATGGGTATGCATCTCACCCAAACAATCAGGAGCTTTCTACTCTCTCTTTCTCCATGCTAATGCTAATTCACTGACTGGAGTCGATTACTGAGCGCAGGAGCAGTTTCCTCAAAGCCCTCTGGAGAAACTTAGAAAGCCATCACACATCATCCATGTCAATTATGCCACAACATTACAATGGTGTCGTGATTACGAGGCTTTTAGCTTTATGACATGAGCTCTAAATATAACTCTGGGCCATACAGTAATCAATTTGTATCATGCAGGCTGAGATTTTAAGCGTACTCCAGCCAGGTTCTTTTTCTGTTACAATACGGCCATTTATCACAGCAGGGTACGCCTCAGACTTAAAAATACACTTCCTCGGTGAAAGTGTATGTGAAAGCCTGCGTGTGTGCCTGGTTGGGTTTCTATATAGATAGTCCTTCAGCTACACACCTTCTCTTCATTTCCTTCCTTCCATTGGTGTCACTTCCTTCTCATTTGTTTCCACTGACAGTCTCTCCATCTCCTAAATGGAGTAGGGCACTGGGGGCTGGAGCTCCCTTGTCATTTTTTGGGCTGAGGGTGGAAGGAGAGACGAAGGGCTGATAACGGTCCAGCCCAGCAGATCTCACAGTCAGTTAGGCTGAGAGCAAGAAGCAGCCTAGCATGCAAATGGCCGTGTTTAAGTGCAGCGCCCTGTTACCTAAGCGCCCGCATTAAACCCCATTTGTCTTTGTCTGCTGTCAGGACCCAGAGACATTAGGCTCTCCTGAATGCTCGAGTTGACAGTGCATTCGTTCCGCATGAGTGATATATTTTCCAGCTCCTGCCTCCTACCTGATTGCATTTGTTCACAGCCCACACACACACACACACACACACACACACACACACACATATATATATAAGCAGACTGCAAAAGCTACAGAAACACAAAGAGTAAGGCATGACAAAACCCCAGTGGTCTGGGCTTGTCATTGCTTATAATAGGGAGAACAGCCAAAAGGTCATAACGTCCACAGAAACTTACAAATTGCACCCAGGCCTGTGCCGGTCCAGGCTAGCAGTTTCTGGTCTGGTCATGACAGGTTACCTCAGAGGAGTGCATTTATCTGACGTGCAGTTACTCACAAAGTACTCATAAAATAGCAATCACAGTTCAGAAATTACAGTCCAGTCAAGAGAATCATTTCATCTGTGAAGACGCCCAAATATTGAGACATTCTATAAACCAGAAAACAGCTTTGTGGTTTTGGGACACTTTGGGCATTTTGTGGTAACAGTGTTCATGACAAGGTTACATGACACACATATTGTCGCTGTCCAAAATGGCAACTTTGAAAGAGAAGAAAAGGTCATTTTGGAGCATTTATATTGGTCCATTAATTCTGAGATTTTATCACATCAAATAGAACAACTGTCAGATTCAAATTAGGTGAATCTGTTATTACATTAAGGTGAAAAACAACACAAATAGAGACTACAATTAACTTACCTAAGCCATTAAAAAGGCTCACTCAAACAAGCACGAACCATCAGAAAGGTCGATTTAGTCCATTTTGAAATAGATTTTTGAATTATAGATATTAGATATTTACATATCTGAGCAACAGATATGGATGGGATCACAGATCTATCTATGATCTGCTCTTTTTTCTGTCACAAAGTAACAGAAGAAATGTAATCTGTTTTTTAAATAAAAGATACAATTGTTAAAATAAAGGCATTGGAATAAACATTGCCCTTGAGTAGCCTTCTGTTATTACTCTGATTTTAAAATAAAAATGTTTCTGGTATCAGAAGAAAGCCCTGAATTATTCTGAAGTCTTCTGAAGTGCCTGTTTCTACAGCTGTTCAGCTTCCGTGCCCCTTACACTGCCGCTTTAATGCGCCCCCTGCTGTTACTGCTTAACCTGCCTTACACGGCAAGAGTTACTTGAGTTACCAGGCTAACATGGAAGTAAACTTCTCTCAGACTTCAGAACGAAGGAAACCTGAGAACTTTCTTTCAACGCCTTCTTTTAATACAAACATACTGCTACATATTTTTCCACTGTGGGCAGTACTAATTTAATCTTTATGTACAGAGTTCAATTTACAGCAGTAACCTTTTACTGTTGCCAGGCATTAAACAGAACATAGTCTCTCAAATTTAGACATGATAATCAGAGACAATGTCTATCCTAAAATTAGGCCATTGTTTCCTTTCAAACTCCAGATAAAGTGCCTTTTTTCTAACCTGTAAAAACACACAAGGATTTCTCTAACTTAATGTCATTAGACTCTATAGCCTATTTACCATTTTATTGTTTTATTTTATTATCCATTTGCTATTTCTTTCTGAATGCCTCAGAGAGCTCTTTGGATCTGGCCATGGTGATCCCAAAACAAACGAAATGTCTGAGGGTTAAAAAAAAAAAAAAAAAAAAAAAAAAACTATTCATATTCATATTTGAACATGGTAAAACAAATGTTTTTCAGTTTCAAATTAGTAATATAAAAAATTAGTAAAATAAAAAAGGTGAGAAAATCGTGCAGGTATGTAAGACAACAAAGCACATGTGAATGTTCTGAGTAAAAATGTCTGATAAATGCCATAAATGTGCAGTTAATGCAGTTAAACCTCCAACAAATCATGCATGTAACTCTTATATAATCACTTAGTGATAGTGAATAAGATAACTCATCCCAACGTGTGGCATTTTGAGGCCTGTAGACCCCACAGTGCCGTGATGTCAGGCGTGCTCATTACTCATCGATGTATCTGTAGAGCTCATTAGTGTAATTACGTTGCATTGATGGAAAATGACCAGAAAATTCACCTAACAAATGATTCTAGCTGCCTCAGATAAACGGCTGTGATTAATTTGTTTACATCAAGTGCTTTAAACTAAGAAATGTAATGCGAACATGAATTCATCAAGACAAAATCCAACAAGGTACTGAGACTTATCTCGGAGAGGAATAAAGCACAGCAATAGCATGACAGGAATCTGCCTCTATAGCTAGAGTGTTTAATCCTGACAGAAAAAGCAGCAATCAGTGTGGCAGTATGCTGCAAGTGAGACATTACACTGGCCAGCCCCTCATGCCTTACAGCAGTGTTTAGTCAATACAGGGTCCACTTTGATGACCATAATGGCTTAGAGGAATGTTTGATGAGAATACCTTTTTGGCTCTTTGGCTTATATTTGGTCCTTTACAAAGCAGCTTCTCAACCAGGTACTCTCTGTTCTGCAAAAGCAAAAGGAAAAAGAGATCAAAACAAACCAGTGGCGGGCAGCTCTAAAGCATGAAGGCAGGGATCTGAAGTAGCGAGGGGAAGGAAAATAAATAAATAAATAAACCTTTACCTTGGCCTTTTGGAAAAATTTACATTTCAAAAGTTCTGACGCAGTTGGCCTGTGGAGATGTGGAAAGGGGTGGAGACGTAAGGGAACATGCCATGTGAACATTCTTAAAAATAGATTTCTATAATATAGAGCAACTACAACACTTCATCCAGATCTGATGCACTACTATGATATTACAGCTGATATTAAGAGTTCATTATTACTACACAGATTCTGCTTTGGAAAAAGCCATTATGTGCCATAGGCACATCTGTATCAATTTGACCCTAATTGGGTTTCCGCACTGAGCTCCACAGCACTGGCTCTCTCTATTGATAGTCACGGTACATATTGGGCAAAATGGAAGCATAAAGAATGCTTTTCATTGGTCATCACACAGTAGCACACTCCAAACAAGAGCGAGTGAATCAATGAACCAACTAATGAATTCACTATTGTAGATTATAAAGCAAATCAATATGTTCACAAATGTAGACAATGGTACTAAGCAGTGGCCCATTGTTAACCTAATTTTCTCCATATAAACAGAAAAGAAAGCAGAGTACCTCTTTGCGGGGTCCTTCTGAAGGCACAGAGTTATTAGTTTCCTAAAAGATTTCCCATATTTCTTTAACATCTCCTTGTCCTCCACTCCAGTCTCTAGCGTTGGGGGATCATTCTGCAGCGTTAGCATTAAAACCTATGCAGCAAGGTGGAATATACTGTTAAAAAATGCAGCACATTGCCAGATCTGAAATTCTGTATCAGGCTGTATCTTACTTTCATAGGTGGAATCATGTTCAGGTCAAAAAGCTTTATACTGTATTCATTTAGAATGCAAGAAGCAACAGGACAGTCACCTTCATAGGTGGGTATCGGTGGTAGGGTGCAGATCCAGTTGCCAGCTCTATGGCAGTGATTCCAAAACTCCAAATATCAGCTTTGAAGTCATACCCTCGTACCTGGGATCAATACAAGATTAATCATATGCACTCACAGAGGGCAAACTCTGACCCATCCTGTCAAACCTTGACAAACTCTGACTTGTTAAGACATGACTGCTTTTAAAGTGAAGGACTCTGGTTCAAATTGTCAGCAGTTGAGCTCAGCGACATTATCCAACAGTTTTCATAGGTTCATGAAAAGCCTTACCTGTTCCATCACTTCCGGAGCCATCCAGCATGGAGTTCCCACAAACGTTTTCCTCACTTTATGTCTGGTCACATCCCCGCCAGTTGCCAGAAATGCACTCACGCCAAAGTCTGAAGGGAAAATTATTAATTTGATCAGCAGAAAAAAAAGAGAGGTTTCAGCACTTTTCCTAAACTGACTTCAACTTCATTGTTAAGAGACAAGAAAACTCGCTTGCTTAAATCAGCCACAAGAAGGCGCTTGTGTGTACATCTATGTTAGCCATGGCAAAGTGCATTTCCACAGTGTCCCCAAGCACCATTTGGATCTCAAAATGAATGTTTTCTTTTAAAGCAAAATAATCATTCAGTGCAACTGAAAGGTTGTTTTATTCATTTATTTTTAATAGTAACAAAGGCAAAGTTTTTAAGACTGTTCTCCTTTCTACAAATATAAAAAAAACTGAACACTGAAATCAGCTTAATAACATAAAATAATAGATAGTGGCAGAAACAGCTATGCCTTTATGTCAAGCCCAATAGGTTAAACCGATCTTGGCAGAAAAAAAATAATGAAATGGCTTAGAACTAGATGACCTAAAATGTTGAATGTTTTTAATGGGGATCACAGCCCCTGTAAACTTTTTAAAAGTGGTACCCACGAGTGCAATCATTGCCAGTAAGAGGAAAGCTCAGTGGAACTTTTCTTTCACACATTAAACTATTACAGCCCATTTCAAGAGCATGCTCCCTCGCTTGAACTCTACACAAATCAATGGCAGCCAAGGTCAGCAGTGCTTGTTATAAAGCTTGTTACATAAATCAAATCAATATGCCTGCTCTAGATCTGCCACTTTACCCGCCGGGAGAGAAACCACCCACATCTGGAACATATTACACTCAAGCAACATAGAAAGATGCCTGTTCTGTACTTTTTTAAGTTAATATTGTCTGTGTGTATATATCTCGCTAAGGCAGAATTTCATCACAGTTTTACACAATGTTTCATTACAGTAATTAAGCTCCAAAAAAGGGGAAAATGGTTCAATAACCCTTGCTCTTTACTTTAAATTAACTGGCATGGCCTTTGTGGTTTCAAGGTAAAGCAACATAAATCTCATCCATAATGCCTATAAATAGCATGCTGGCTAGACGCAGAACAGCTCCCCAAACTAATTACTGCAGCATTTTCACAGCTAAGGAAGCTTAATTAATGTAGAGCTATAAATAACCTTCATAGTTCCTGGAATTCTTTAATCCCATCTTAATTGTGCAGTCCAGAGTATACACAGACTTCATGCTGGATTAGGTTCACTCCCTGACCATTCAGCATAACAATACAGTACATTTAAGCATATTCTAACTGAGACTGTGTAGAGAAAATGAATGATTTACTATAAAAGACTTTGTGGTTTGAGACAAAAAGACAAAGTGGTTTGTCCTTTTACATACAGTTGCTAGAAACCCTTTGGAATTACCTGGGTTTCTGCACTGATTAGTAATAAAATGTGGTCTGATCATAATCTAAATCACAATTATAGAGAAACACAATCTAACTACACCCAAAAGTCCGGTGTACTGTTCATGTATTTTATTGTTATACTATGCTATTATATACTAAACATACCGCATAGACCAATTTCAGAATGTACCAGTGAGAACAAGAACAAATACTTTTTGTTCCAACCTTTTGTTTCATCTTTTAAAACCACAAACTGAGCTGGAAAGGAAAAAATGCTCTCTGGGGCAGAAGGTGAATCAAGTTCTACACAAACCTGCTATCTGCACTGAGCCATCCTCTCCCAAAAGGATGTTTCCAGCTTTCACATCCCTAAGGTCAAATGTAGTAAGAAAACAGAGGGTCAATCCTCTGAACATTCAGTATCAAAAATCAACCATGTGAAAGACTGCATTCTAGCGTTTTGCTTAGATTTATAGTTATATCAAAGTTCACAACTTCAACAAAGAACACACACTGAGACACTTCAATGCATTGGTTGTGGTTATTTGCTTAATGTAACACATTTGGGCTAAGAATAAAACATACTAGAACATGTATTTATATGCCATGTGTTGTTTGACATACAAATACATGTTATAGTTTGTTCCCTGTAGAGGATTAGATCACTTATTTTCACTTTTTTTAACCAATCAAAATATGGAATTTGGGTGCTAAACCCTTTGCATTAGACTGTATACATAGAATTTATACCCAAAAGTATATTGACATATGTTCTGAAACCAGCCTTTGGTTCTCTATCAAGGCTTCCTATTATATGTAGAAGAATTTGACAGCATTCAGTACATTATTTAGACAATTAGTAAGAATTGGCACTGAAGTTGGAAGATTAGTTCTGACCACTCAGAGGTATCCTAAAGGCATTGGATTGTGCTCCGTCACAACATAATTCTCTAAAATGCTTCTCTATGGAGTTCATACAAGCTGCAGCTGAATGCTTGTGTCAGCAATGGGTGTCCCTAAACAACAGTCAAAGTCAATCATTGGAAATGGTATCTGGGTTCTTTATAAAAATAAAAATAATAAATCAACCATCATAAAAGTGTACCATTTTGAAGACTCCTACCTGTGAATTTGTCCATTTTTGTGCAGGTAATCAAGACCCTCTAAAACTTCTTTTAAAATGGTAGCTATCGTTGGTTCATCCAAAACACCATTTTTATGCTCTCCTCTGCTACATGTGTGCTTTATAATGTCCAACACTGATCCTAAAAACAAAGGCAGTGTGAAATATCAGCAACAGGCATGGGAAATATTTGGTCAGTTTAATCAATAGACAGATCAATAAATAAATAGTTCAAGACATGTATGTAAAGCAGTAAAAATGAATTAAATAGAATTAAAAGAAAGCAGTTCAGATTATTAAAAATATAATTAAAATAGAACGGAAAAAGTTCAAAACTGAACATAGTAACCAAGGAACAAGTGCCTGACAAGTATAGATTGATAAAGTGCTGTATTGATGTGCTTATTGCAGCGAATAAAGAAAATGGCATAATCAGTCTTTGTACTTCATCTTGGGATCATTTAATAAAGCAGATTTGATATCATCAAAATCAAATCAACATGATTTGTAACTTAAACCAGATCCAGTCGATCAGCCGATACATGACTGATATTAGACATTTGCTTCCTTAGTTTAGAACAAGAATGCTTGGCTAATGTTGCTAACAAGCACTGGGCAGCTCATAACTCACTCACAGTTCATCAAGATCTTCATTTGTTACCTGCAGACAAAACCAATCTGGCTCACAACATAGTATGACTTACTTTAGTCTATGAAAACATAAATCAACTTCTTTGCATAGCTGAATTTAGCTCTAGTTTTTGCCCAACAACAGTTGATCCATTCGGTTTCTCTGTTTTTGTTTACTTTTTAAACTGTTTTTTTTTTGCTAAAGCTATGTTAGCCAAGCATCTCCTATTGTAAACTAAAAAGCAAACGTCAGATACTAAACATGACTTGGCTGATTGGCTGCATTTGGGGTACATTACAAATAATGTTTTTTGATTTCATGCCAAACTATTCCTTTACTGCACAACTTGACAATATATTCTTGGTTTAGAGCTCAGTAAAAACATTTTAAATGTAATTTAATGAAATAAGAAATAATTTCTTCCGGAAAAATAAGAATAAGAATAACTTCCAGTTGAGGCGCATACCCAAGTACTGTATTTAGCACTGCAGAAGCAATTATGCTTACAGTAGTTAGGTTAGGAAATTGCAGTCAGACTGTACTGCTGGTGTGACAAGATGGCTCAACTGGCCAGACCCTCTTACAATGAAGAATGAAGAATGGCATGCTCACTGTTGATACAGCTATTAGGAGTGCCTAGATCACACACAGAGAACTGAGCACTTAGTTCTCTTCTTCAAGTGTGCTGAGCTGCTCTGTGATGATGTATGTGTGATGGTTAACTTTACAGCATTAGGAGATTCTCTCTGCTCTTATACAGGTCATACAGTTCCTCTCATAGATAAACAATAACAAAAAGTGTTCTTACCTCCACTCAGGAGTTTCATAACCAGCCAAAGCTCATCCTTCACAACAAATGAGGTATAGTATGTGACTACATTCGGATGGTTGCACTGGCTCATTGCTTGGATTTCTTTCTATATTGAGAAAAGAGAAAAGATGCAATCAGATCATCAATGCTAGAGAATCATACAAAGTGTTCAGATAGGCTATGTTCAGGGTATCCTCGACTCGTGCCTTCTGATCTTAAGATCTGCCGCTGAACACTCCCAAGACATTTAGGTAAACATAGTCTTACATCATTTAACATCCACCACCAGGCATTTAACAGCCCGTTTAGAGTGCATCAGCACTAATGAACACAAACCCCTATTTCTGCATCTGCATTTCTTGCTCAGTGTCTTTGCAAAGCAACACTTGCAGTAGAACACTCATTAATCAAAGCATCCCTCTTCAGACTCACAGCACCAAACCAAAAAAAGATCAATGGAAAACAGCTCAATCATGGCAGTGTCAGTCTAAGTGGCCTGACGTGTGGGAGAGAGAACACTTTTTTTCTGACCTTTTTACAATTAAGTCTTTTGACTACAGCAACACTAAAACTGGGCTAAAACTGAAACATTGACTCAGAACAGATCAGAAATTGCCAATCACAAGCCGCTAGCAGCAGCGCATCTTTTAGAAGATATTGCCATCATTAAGGTATATACTTATGTACTTTTGAGTGATGCCATAGAAGAACTGGGTTTAGATCCCTTAAGAACCATAAGAGATATAGGAGTGTGAAGAACATTTATACTGGTTAAAGTGGTATCACTCAAAGAACCTTTTGTAGGACTAAAGCTGATGCTGATTTTTGATATGTTCATGGCAACACTGAAGCCGATATACACGGCTTTAGAAACTGGACTGTTATAACCTGTATTTGGATACAACAGTTTACCCAATCAGCTGCTATTGTGCAGTACACAACAGTGAATTCTGTATGGGCAGAAGAAAAAAGGGAGCGTCTGTGTTTGTACATAAAAGGCAGAGGCAGAGATTAAAGGACTATTACTTGAGATTTATCTAGCCTTACCAGTAGTTCTTCCATGCTGGTCTGGCATTTCTCCAAGTTGATTCTCTTGATGGCCACACGCTCTTGTCGAGGGGTGCAGAGAGCAGCCTGGACAACTGCTGTGGCCCCACTGCCTATACAAACACAGTCAGAAAGGGATTACACATCTAAAACATGTGGCTGTGCTAATTAATATTGCTGAAAATGAATAAACAACAGAAATAGAAAATATGAAATTCCCAGCATAGTAAATAGGTAAAACTGGGGGATGAACAATATATCGTTTTAGCACCATTATGGAAATATGCACATGCGCACCGAAAGGTGTTCTTGCTGTTTAATACAATTCACACTACTCTTATTTTCCTTAACATATATCCCTGAGGCAGATTAGATTTTACTCCAATATTGTATTTATTATTAATACCATGACCTGTTAATCACTGACATCTGGTGAAACCTGGGGAAAACTGTCATTTTTAATATTGCAAAGTACACTATATTCCCAAAAATATATTCGCTCGCCTGCCTTCGCACGCATATGAACTTGAGTGACATCTCATTCTTAATAAATAGGGTTTAATATGATGTCAGACCACCCACAGCTAGAACAGCTTCAACTCTTCTGGGAAGGCTTTCCACTAGGTTTAGGAGTGTGTTTTATTTTTTTTACCAGTCTTCCAGAAGGGCATTTGTAAGGTCAGACACTGATGCTGGACTAAAAGGCCTGGCTCGCAGCCTCCGCTCTAATTCATCCCAAAGGTGTTCTATTGGATTGAGGTCAGGACTCTGTGCAGGCCAGTCAAGTTCTTCTATGGTCAAGGTCTTTATGGACATTGCTTTGTGCACTGGTGGGCAGTCATGCTGGAACAGGAAACGGCCATCCCCAAAGTGTTCTCACAAAGTTGGGAGCATGAAATTGACCAAAATCTGCTGAAGCATTAAGAGCTCCTTTAACTGGAATTAACGGGCCAAACCCAACTCCTGAAAAACAACCCCACACCATAATCCCCCCTCCACCAAACTTTACACTTGGCACAGTGCAGTCAGACAAGTACCATTCTCCTGGCAACTCTTCCATCGGATTGCCAGACGGTGTGATTCGTCACTCCAGAGAACACGTCTCAATGGCTCCAGTTTGGTGTGCTTTACACCACTGCATTCAACGCTTTGCATTGAGCTTGGCGATGTAAGCCTTGTATTCACCTGCTCAGCCATGGAAATCCACTCCATGAAGCTCTACGCACTGTTCTTGAGCTAGTCTGAAAGTCACATGAAGTTCGGAGGTTGCCGACCTCTGCACACAATGCACCTCAGTATCCACTGACCCCGCTCTGTCATTTTATGTGGTCGACCACTTTGTGGCTATCGTTATCATTCCCAATCACTTCCACTTTGTATTAATACCACTGACAGTTGACTGTGGAATATTTAGTAACAAAGAAATTTCACAACTGGATTTGAATTCACTGAGCTCCTGAGAGCGATCCATTCTTTCACAAATGTTTGTAGAAGCCGTCTGCATGCCTATGTGCTTGGTTTTATACACCTGTGGCCATGGAATTGATTGGAACACCTGAATTCAATTATTTGGATGGGTGAGTGAATACTTTTGGCAATATAGAGTATATCCCAGGACATATTGCAATGTCAGTTTTAGTTATAGTGCAAAATAAAATGTAAAGTAATTGTAATTACATAATATTAGTAAAATTAGTGATTAGAATTGCCGTTTCTGGTAGGTGACTATGAATAGCAGGCAGAACTAGGGCTGGGCGAGTTGGCAAAAATAGATTCAGCACGATACTAGAAGACATTTTCATTACAAACAATGTGTTACTTTTTATTTTCTAGGGCTTACAAAAAAATAAAAATCGACTAGACAAACAAGCCCAGGAAAACGTTAGTCATACTTTTTAAAGAATATGAAACCCTTTTTTAAACAATTTTATTGTGAAAATAAACAAAGTAATAGGAAACGCTTTGAAAGTTCAGAGAATTGTTGTATTTTTGACGCATGCCACTGTCCCATGTTATATACTCAAAAGTGCACCGTGACGTAATTATCAAGATGTGTCATATTGCCCACCCCTGTGCAGGAGTTACAATGACGTAAAGTCTTGCGATATAGCCTGATAAGCCTGTGCAGTAGAAGCAGTAGAAGCTGGATATTACCTAAAAAGTGCTGTACTGATGTGCTTGTTGTACGTTTTCTAACTTTGTCGTGTTCAGTAATGTCCAGCGTGATCGGTGTGTGATTTAAAACACTATAAACACATCACTTCTAGGAAATGACAGCAGACAACACTGCACATGTACCAGTCCCATTAAGCAGCATCAATACTGAGGGCCTGCTCAATCATCATACAGCAACGCAGCGCTGCTGTTCACAACGGGAGAGTGTGTGACCCAACACACACACCATGCCAACTGCTGCTGACAGATAAGAAGGAGGGGGTCCTGAATGTACAGCAGTGCTGATTAGGAACACAGCACAAATGAACAGGACAGGACCTCTTCAGTGAGGCTCACCCTTATCACCTGATATGATAAGGCCCCACCATGGTTCATGTATAGCGGCCCGCGTTATCGGTGACTACGAGACACGGAAAGGTCTTTGAGGGGTCATGTTTGTTTTTTTTAGCACAAAACCTGGGGTCAACAATCTTTCATTACATGGTTTATAGAGCAGAAAACTGTAATACAATAGAACAGATGAAAGTGGTCAATGAGGTGATGAGCAGGGAGGATTGTACAAGCATCCTCCAACAGAGGGCGTCTATTAGAGAGCAAGTATAAGTAGAAAGGAAGGTAAATCAAAAAAAACACTGGAGAATTTGACAAGACTAGCCTTTTCCAGCCAAAAGGGAGTACAGTAGTGCCCGCATTACACTGACCACATCAAACATAGCTGCAGCTGACCACTGACATGGCAGATAAGACACTGTATAAGGTTACCATTTAATTATGGAGCTTTTAAAGTAATATAATGTCACAAAATCAGTGTCAACCAAAGACAAGAAAGCATCAGCCATGCTTGTCAATATGCAACATATTAATAGCCTGGTGTCAACAAAATCATGCTGCTAATAATAATAATAATCGTGATCACAACTCTACAGCCATACACTTTGTAAGCAGCTGAAACGCCTGTAGAGAGAGAATGAGAGAGTAAGAGAGGGGTGAGACAGTCCCTCACAGGGCCCTGAGGCAGACTTCACCTGAGATTTGCTCTCTTGGAAGCAGACAGACTACACGCCACTAATGCCTGACATCTTACTGGACACGTGCCATAAAAAGCACCGTTTTCTAGTCATCTTACAGTCTATCTGTCTATCTGTAAAGTCTACCGTGTGCCCAAGGATAAGACTTCCAGGGCGGGTTATCTAAAGCGGAATTCCTGGTGTTTTAAGCCAGTGGTCAAATGCAACATTCACTGTCTGTCACATCCGCATTGCATTAGTGAGCAGGCTGCTCCGCTGGAGCTGTAGCGCATGAAAAAGCCGGTAGGCCCGCTTCGCCATTCACCAGTACAAGCAGTACAAGTACCGGAACCACGATTAGCCATCGCCAAGAAGGTGTCTAAAGGCGTCGTTACTAACCGATAACCTCCTGGAGCTCGTACGCCTCCTTGACAATCGGCCAGCTGGTTGTGAGCACTGGTTGCGGATTCTGGACGGGAGCCGGAGACTCGCCTTGCTCCGCCATGATGCTGCGGCTGGGCTGCTATGCTAGGCTAACGGCGCGGAGCTCAGCTTATGGGCACTTTCACCTCCTCCTCCTCCTCCTCCTCCTCCTCTTTACAGCAGCAGCTTCAGCTCCAGCTTCTGGACACCGCCGGGGAGGGTTACTGCCCACTAGAGAAACAGCAGGAGATCCACCCAGTGACTAAACTACACCGAAAGCACAGTGTAAACATCAGTGTTCAGGCTTCCTCTTTAGCTCACTCTCGTTCTTCTAAAGTCATTCAGAAAGAAACTGGCGGTCGACAGAATAGATTTTGAAGAGGAAGTTTAAGGTTAAGCTATTTCCTCTCTGTCTAAAATAGAAATAATTAAGTCAATATTAAAAAAAAACAACTACTAATAACTTTCATGATTTTATAATTGTATAATATTTTATCATTTAATGAGCTGAGGATATCTGAAATAACTGAAAATTTAACAAACTGGTATTTACTGACTAAAGCTGGTTTCAATTTTGGAAATGAACATCAGGTCGACGTCGAAATCTAACATTGTACAAACGTTGAATTTCAGTAAAAATGTGTTCATTTAGTTTAAAAGGTCTCATATCCGTCACAAAACAACACTGTCTTCACATCGAGCTCCAACGTTCAGCAGAGGTTGGATTTGGGGTACTTCACACCATGACCTAAAACGTCAACATCTAACAACATGTAGTTTTATATTGTATAAACATTAACATTATAGGGTTTAGCAGACACCAAACCTCACAGCTAAATGTTGGGGCGAATTTACATCAATATGACGTTGACGTGACATTTGGAAGATGTTGGATTCTGGTTGCTGAAGATCACTTAAAAACAACAAGCAGTGTTTGTAAGACATTGGCATTAGATGTTGTCTTGACATTAAACTTTGGTCACCTGAACTGAATTATGTCTATCAACATTTTTGGCCAGCTGGGTATGTTTATGTATACACATTCAGTTAAGCCCATCATTATTCATACTCTTGCCCTACCCTTAATAATAACTATTCATACTCTTGCTCTACCCTTAATAATAACTATTCATACCCTTGCCCTACCCTTAATAATAACTATTCATACCCTTGCCCTATCCTTAATAATAACTATTCATACCCTTGCCCTACCCTTAATAATAACTATTCATACCCTTGCCCTACCCTTAATAATAACTATTCATACCCTTGCCCTATCCTTAATAATAACTATTCATACCCTTGCCCTACCCTTAATAATAACTATTCATACTCTTGCCCTACCCTTAATAATAACTATTCATACCCTTGCCCTACCCTTAATAATAACTATTCATACTCTTGCCCTACCCTTAATAATAACTATTCATACCCTTGCCCTATCCTTAATAATAACTATTCATACCCTTGCCCTATCCTTAATAATAACTATTCATACTCTTGCCCTACCCTTAATAATAACTATTCATACCCTTGCCCTACCCTTAATAATAACTATTCATACCCTTGCCCTACCCTTAATAATAACTATTCATACTCTTGCCCTACCCTTAATAATAACAATTCATACCCTTGCCCTATCCTTAATAATAACTATTCATACTCTTGCTAAGTTTTGAGGTTTAGGAATTTTTTAATTAGCCTGTAGGTTTCGTTTGGCTAATCCTCTTGTCCAGAGAAACTTACATTTGAATCATGTTATGCTGGTAGGAGAAGTTAGAGTTCGGAGTTTTGCCCAAGGAGTCTGCCACAGGTGGTGTTATCCACTATCCTACACCAACCACATTTTTTTCTGGCTGAAAATGATATGAGCAGGTGATAAGAGATGGTACGGCACTGTTCTAGAGATATAAATGTCGAAAACCTCTTTTATGTCTATTTGTTTATATTTCTACATTATACCATGTCCAAAAAAATCCTACTCATTTCTCAGCAGTTGATGGCACAGCCTTTATTTACCATCACCGTGATTAAACAGTACGATTGGTACCGATTTCAGGGGACTCATCTTTTGCAACAATGCAAAATACAAAATTTAAGTCAAATATCCTAAATCAAATTCAGTGAAAAAACTGAAACATTCACTTTTCATATTCATATTTCATTTTTTGCAGTGAAATACTCTTTCTTGAATTACTACAATAAATCACCTTCAATAAAGTGACAGTGCTAAAAGAACTACCTGACGAACACTGACAGCATTCAGTTCTGTGGTAGAGAAAAGTGAACACTAGCGCCCACTCGCAAGAGAGTCTACAACACTGAGGCCAGGCAGTCTACCAGTACATACGATAAATGGCTATACCTTATAGAGGATAACCCTGGGGAAATGACAACACACTGACAGTATGCAAATACATGGTGCCAGGAGCCAATGGGAGAGGTGTATGTTTTACTCAAAGAGGCTGTTTTGCACAAACCAGTCCTACAGGTCAGTGTGTATTATTAAAGGAGCACAGCAGACTCAGTCACATGGAACTTGTTCATGATCGAATCCAACATCACTACAGTCTCTGTTTTTGAGTAAAACTGAAACTCACTCCTTTCCTATTGGCTCATTGTCCTCCCCCTTAACTCACCATCATTGTGTGTGTGTGGTTGTTCCCCCCAACATTCTCTTGGGTATACATTTATAGCAGTGGTTGATCACCTGCTGTCAGTGTTGAAGGCTGTAAGAGCAAGTTACAGTTTTCTGTGCTGCTGTGTGTGACTTTTTTGTAAATCTGTAAAATAACAGTAAATGTTGTGTCTGTAAATGTACTGGTTTTCCACTGACTTTGAATTGGGACATTTTGCAGTTTTTGTTTGGCAGCCAGACACATTGTTTTTTTTCTGCTGGGTAAAAGTGTGAAAGTTATGCTAATGCTTACTTTTCCAGTTTGACTAAACCTGAATATCAAATGCAAAGTGTTTTACTGGCCTTTTTTTAAAAAATGTATTTATTTTTCAGTATTTCTCTGAAATTCAAATACACTCTCACGTCTTAAAACAACAGTGATGTAAATCTCCATATTAAGTATTAATTATTGAATAAAAAAAACATTATTTTTGTAAAGAATAAAACATAATAATCTCTGATGTTATAATAAGAGGCCAGGTTTGGGTTTACTGAATAGTCGGTTCTGTTTAATGTATGGAACACACGCTTAACTTTTTTATGTAATACTAAAAGTGTTATTATTATTACCCCCTGCTCTAAAATAGACAGTTTTAGGTTATATCAGAAACGGTTGACTAGATATTGACGACCAAAAATGTGCAAGTCATGGGGAAACACTAAAAACGGCCTTTTTAAGGACATTCTTTAATTTTGAGACGACTTGAACGCTGCATAACCCACATGAAAATCCCTTATTCGCCCAGCAGGTGGCGATGTTTATCCTACTTTGGGAAATGCCATGTTCAGTCCCAGCCCTGCTTTCACTGCGTGCTCCTCGTTTATGGCTCAGTTAATGAAGAGATAATATAGATGGATCGTAAGGATACTAAGTTTTCTGTAGCCTTGATAGAACCTCGATGTAAGAGTGTCTGTAGGTTAATGCTTAGAAGCATTTGCCACAAAACACAAAACACGTCTTTAGCCAGCCGTCATCCGACAGCTGCTCTGTTAAATGGTTTAGTGCCCAGTATGCTCTATAGGTGGCGCCATTTACCAAGCGGAAAATACACGTGGCTCCAAAATGTTGAGGATGTCGTTATTCATAACATGACGTTATAAAGAAACACACGTTGTAAAGGTTCAATATGTATGTTCAAGCTTTTTTTTTTGTCCCAAACGGCATTTAGTAAAACTTTAGCAGCCTCGTTTTTGCTATGTGGTAACTACGAAAATAATGCAGCGTATTTACAGTGACTTATTTAGGAATTGCTAAATGACAGGCTAAACCCAGCGGAATTGTACCGCATTCCCACCCGTGTGTTAGGGGCTTGAAGAGTGACATTAGAATTCACCAATCAGCGGCGAGGACGCGGGTTGCGTCACTCCACGCTTGAGAATACGAGAGAGAAAACTACAAAGGGGCGGGGCGAAAAACTGATGCCATCATCATCATCATCACCATCATCCTCCAGGAGCTGCAAAGATCAATCGCGAAAGACGCTTGTTCGCGAGCCTCAGCCATTGAGTGCAGTCTATCTAGGCTCCAGCAAAGCCGTAAAGATCCAGGATCTGGGAATCCGTGGCGATGGCAGGGATTTTGGTGTGGTTTTGGAACGAGAGATTTTGGCTTCCTCACAATGTAACCTGGGCTGACTTAAAAAACACGGATGAGTCAACCTTCCCGCAAGCGGAGGACCTGTATCTGGCATGTCCTTTAGCCTTCTGCGTCTTCATGGTCCGGCTTGTGTTCGAGAGGTACGTCCATGGGCGCACGCAGTGGGTCAGGCTCGGGCTGGGTTTTGTTCAGAGTTTCATTCAGAGCACATTATAGTCTGGGCGAGCGGCGGGACAGGTCTCTCTTTTTGGAGACGCACTGCCACATAGCCACGCACCCAGACAATGACAGCAGTGCGATCTGGCCCACTTTCTCCAAACACACACGGCTCCGACCGAGTCAGGTCGCTTAGTGCGGCTGTGTGTGAGCAGGCGTGTTTGGTGGGGGAAACTTTGCACCTCTCGACAGACTGATGTCTGCATGACCTGTATAACGCGCAGCTAGCTGGCTGGCCTAAACCTGGCAGGCAAGAGGTCCGGCAGACTCTGGCTGAGCGCCGCAGTTTCATCGCTGGCAGACTGCAGCAGCAGCAGCAGCAGCAGCAGCGCCGTTTACCATTTGAATACTGCGTTTGAATATTGTAGTCTAAGATGTGCGAGTTCACTGCTAGTGTATTTATCATTTCTGCGGTGAAAGCCAGCCTCCTAAAGCTGCTGGGACGTCTGGCCACCTTGTCCTCCTCCTCCTCCTCCTCCTCCTCCCCCATCATCACCACCATCATCTTCACAGCATGTCACTTTAACCACTGCCTCTTTGGCCACCGAGCTCAGACCTTCTCTTCAGCTGTCTGTCCTTCTGTTCTCAAAACCAGAGAGGCCAGTCGTTAACGGTGAGAGGAAACCCTTTCCAGCCCCAAACTATTGTTCTGCTTATGAGATAAATCAGTTCTTTCCAGAAACGCCCTGTACACATACAGATGTACATCAGGCAGGTGTTTTATCTGAGTTAGGCATTAAGAATGATAGGAATACACTTTTTTATTTTTAGACTGATATCTGAGCATTCATCCAGGTCAGAGGTTCTCAGCTTCAGTCGTGAGGACCCCCTGTCCTGCATGGTAGGGGTCAGCAGTTTGACAAAAATACATTGCTGTAAGTCTCATAATATGCTTTCATTAGGGCTGTTAAGTTAAGTTAAGCACAAGAAATGCAGCTGTAGCACCGCAGTTAACAAATATACAATATTTCATGTTTATAATACTCCACTAAATCCAGTCAACCCAGCTCAGTATTAAGCTCTTATTAATGCAACATGCAGCTAAAAGGGTGTTCTTTAAGAACTGACACTATCCACAATTTATGCCATACTGTAGTATAAATTATAGTAACATAATAATATGGTCATATCGCCCACTCATACTGCACTGTTTCAACTATTCCCTGTCCCAGCACACCTGCTCTGATTATCAGCTCATTATCAAGCCCATTTGTGAGCTAGATCAGGTGTGTTGGGACAGTATAATTGAATAATTGAAACCAGGGGCCCCCTAGGGACTTGGGAGAGCGAGAACCTCTGACCTAGATGATGGTTTTTGCTCTCTTTTAAGCTTTCTGCACTCTCAGTGCGCACCGGCATCAGATTGAATGTCTCCACATCACTGGGTGTAATATATGTAAAAGAATGCTATCATAAGCTAAGCTGATGGAGTCGTGTGGGGAATGAGCACTTACCCCCAGTGTACTTGGGAACTGTTAGTATGCAAGTATGTATTTAACATTTTGATATCTTGGCTAAAAGAAATTTTAAAAAAAATCTTGGCTCTTTTCATGGCTCTTCCATTCTGTGTTGGAGATGTCCAGTAATATGATTGCAAGACCTAACCCCCCCCCCCCCACACACACACACACACACACACACACACACACACACACACCACCACCACCATCATTTGCTCGGCCAGCCTGCACTGTCCTCATTTGTAATGCTAACATGTGACTTGTTAAAATAGGAACTATGAAATCAGTATTGGAAATCATGAGGCCATTTTCAAGCTGACAAGGGTTAATGAGGGAAACATTATATATATATATGTACAGATATAAATAATACATTGCTATCACCTGTTAGTGGGACTGTGTTTCTTAATGCAGTAAAAAGAGTGCTACTTCCTTCTCTACAGTTTTCTTAACCATAAAAATTATATGTCCAAATGTTTGTGGACATCCCTTCTAATCAATGCATTCAGCTACTTTAAGTTGCACCTATTGTTGACACTGGTGTGCAGATGTACACACACAGCTTTTCTAGTCCCTGTAGAAAATAACTGGCAGTAGAATAGGACCTTTTGACACCATGTCTAATGCCACGCGTGGGCTAGAAAGGTCAGTTTTCACAGCAGTGCTCCAAAATATAGTACAGACAGTTACTCCAACAGGCAGGATCAATTCTTTTTTAATACCTTTGATTTTGGAAGAAACAAAGGATGAGCAGGTGTCCTGATACTTTTGTCCAAAACACAAAAAGGGTTTACTGTCCCTCTGGTATTATAAAAGTAAGTGTCTGAATCTTGTATTAAAATATTGTATTGATTGTATTAAAATATAATCAATTTGTTTCCAGTTGCTCAGTTCTCTCCATCCAGGCCTTCCAAAAAGAATAATTACTATAAAGACTAATTCTACGCATGTGTAGACCTATTTAGAGGTGATATAGGCATTTTCTGATGTCTTTCCTGATGAATTACTGAATCCGCCAATGAATCTGTCAGTACATAAGGTGGCTCTACCGTTATTACCATCATGTGGTACTCCCACCATGTATGTTTAGATCAGCAGATACTGAGTGTTGCCCATCTGCTGATATTATTCATTAATCTGGCACAGTAATGATACCATAAGAGCTGTGGTATGTTACTGGCCACTTTAGTAGACTCACATACCTATTTGGAACACCTTGTAAGCATTAAGAGACTGTAGTACATCTGCATATTTTCTGCACAATTTGTGTCAGTTATCTATCCCTTCATCAGTAGTCAGTATTTTACCACAGGACTGACTGGCAGGTTTTTTTTTGTGTGTGTGGTTGGCTGACTATTTTCGACCCAGCGGAAATGCTGAGATGTGTAAAAACCCCTAGCAACACCACTGTGCTTGGTGCACTCATGCCAGTACAGCACCAGCCGCTATCAGTCCTATGGTGGTTCTTGAAGGCTTCTTTAGTAAAGGTAGTAAAACTCAATTATAAACCTGAATCTGAATAAGTGTATTTCATGTTGTGTTTCTATTATTTTGTCCAATCCTGGATATTTCATACCTCATTTTCTTATAATGTATCCTAATTCCCAATCTGTGGATTTTGCCATCCAGCAATATTCCATGTGACAAAGCATTACATTGTTTGATCAACAGGAAAACAAACTTTATTGTAGTTGTGGAATTCCAAGAAAAAAAACAAAAGATCTGTAGTGTTTACAGTACCCTTATTTTTAAGAATATCAGCAGTAATGTTATACTGATATTTTGCCAACCAAAATGAACCAGTTGCCAATTGAACTTCTCCTTGTGTGGTTATATCTCTGTTGCCTGTGGTTTTATTCTAACTTAAACGTTTTAAATGGGAAGTCACTGGGCTGCACTTCTGAATGCGTTTGGATAGTAACAGTAGGTCCTTAACACTCTCTGCTCAGCTGGGGCACTGGGGGTTAATACAAGGACGAAACCATCTTATAGTGACAGCGCACAGTATGATACAGTGGTGGGTGATATGGTAAAAGTACAATATCACAATATTTAAAGACATTTTTCACGAGGCATGATATTTATTGTGAGACATGTAATCACAGACTAAATACATCAGTAGCAACAGACTCTGGAAAACTACTATTCAGATACTCTCCTGTACTTAATACAGTGATCTGCTGCACTTCATCCAATTAAACCAGTCTAATTACACTGTTGATCAGTGTTCTTGAAGCACTTACAGTATCCTCAATATGCTTAGAAAAGTATATTGTATATCACGATAACCAAATTTATCACGATATGATAAAAATTACAGCCCTAGTATAATGTATTTGTTACAGTGTAGTATAATAAACTGCACATAGTACACTATATAATGCAGACACTTTCATGCATACTTACTGTATTGTGTGCATTTTAGAATGATTTTAGTCAAACGAGAAAACAAAATAGTCTATCTGATAATCTGACAGTGTAAATATTGGCAACCAATCAAATTGAATGGTTGTACAGCAAATACACATTGAGTGGATTTATTGTTTATGTTAGTCAGCTGCTTCTACCTCGTTTGGTTCTTTGGTTAGTAGTGTGCTTTATAGACGTTGGAAACTTTTGAACTTTTTTACATTGCAATCGTGAGACTTTAGGGCCAGGCTCTCTCTCTCTCTCTCTCTCTCTCTCTCTCTCGCTCTCTGTCTCATGCAAGTAAAAATAAATCCATCTTACTTAGTGATGACAGTTAACGTTGCTTTTCAAATTGCTCCTTGGGAATTACAGACATCTTCCATCATTCATTCAGCGTGCTTGAGTTGTTGTTCTCTTATCTATACAACTAATTACATTTCTGAAGATATGATCATGTCTTTGGAGCTGCTGTGTCATAATATTGAGGTTAATATTGTGGTTTACCCTCCTGCTTGTAAAATAAAAAGAAGTGTCACACAGATCTCGATCTGACAAACGAGGGGATATGTGTTGCCGTAATTACCAATGATGTTTTTTTTTTTTTTTACAAACATCTACGATCCTCTTTATTGTTGCAGGTTCATTGCAAGACCTTGTGCTCTGGCACTGAAAATACAAGCCAGTGGGCCTCAGAAGGCTCAATCCAACGCCATCCTGGAGAAGGTCTTCACTGCTATTACTAAGGTATGAATCCTTGCCTTTTTTCATGGCCCTACAGTACAAAGATATTCTATGGTAAAGGAATAGTTTGGCAACTACTTCAATTATCCAGAATTCTCATGATTTCTCACTTACCCCAGTAGAGTTAATCAGCCAAGACATGTTAACTATCTGACGCCTGCTTCTTCAGTTTAAAACAAAAGATGCTAGGCTAATGTGGCTAACATACTCTGGACTTGGGCTGTCACCAATATCATCTTGGTAAAAATGTGCCAGAAATGTCTCTCAACCTGTATAAGCACATCCAAATCTTCAATTGTTACTTTGATGTCTCACAAATAAATGTGATTTAGAGCATGATAAGACTGGCATAAGTCTATAAGGCATTTTGAGTAAATAAAATATATTTACCTCATCATTCCGCTCATGTGGTGCAATTACAAGGCAGAATGATACTTCAAAGTGGGACATTATGGAGATGTAATTGTTGTTGCAATGTTATCTTTAGTGTTTAAATAAAGGTCTGTTAATGCAACTTTAATTAAACTTGTTTTGCAGTAAATAAGTGGAACATTTTAGCATGTCTTTACCAAGAGATTGGTGACAGTCCAAAGTCCAGTATTTGTTAGCAACTTTAGCCTATCATCTCCTGTTGTAAACTAATGAAGCACGTCTCAGATTCCAAACATGTCTTGGCTAATTGACCGATGATTTATTGCCTGAACTGTTCTTTGAAAAAGACCTGTCTAGGTTTATTAAGTCTTGAAGGACAGTGCTAGTGTTAGTGGGCCCTTGTACACATACAGTGCTGATGAGTGATACAGTACAAGTTTAACGTCTTATTTTAGTTTTTATTTCTATTCTTGGCACTCAGTAAAGAACTCTTTGAGAAGGGAAAGATTTTTGTGGCAGGACTCCACCACATCTGGAATAGATTTTGGGTGACATCACTTCTGTTGAATCAAAGAACAGGCTCTCGAACACACTCTTACCTTTGTTAAAAGTTGAAGAAATGGAGGCTACGTCTGTTCTGTCTGCACTGTTGCACAGTTTTGGTCAGACACATGTGAATTCCACATGTGAAAACAATAGGATACATGCTGTAGGTTCACTACAGTTCGTGTCTGCATGGAGCTTCTGAGGACTACACTCATCAGGTGGTCATCAGGCTTGCTCAGCCAGGTGGAAAGGAACTGCCTCACCTGGATCTGAAAACTGCAGCCGCCTCACTCCTGCAAGATTAGAATACCGTCATGGACTGGCGCCGACACAAGTCAGAAAATGAAGTCTGCCAAGGGCCATGTTAGGTCAAACAAGCCTAATATGTATTCACTCAGAGTTGTGTTGTAAGGAGTGGGTGATGTATCAATGTAAACTGAATGCCAGTCTATTGTTGTCCAATGAAATTGAGTTTTACTAATGTACATTTTCTAATGTACATGACAAAAGGCTTTAAACAGCACAATGTGATTATCAGTAGTATTATTAATATTATTACTAGATAAACGTATGATGATATAAAATTGGAGCTCCTGAGTGGAGTATCATCTGAAGAGCTTCAGTTTGATTGCTGGTGATGCCATAGCCATCTGTGCCTAGGAGTCCCAGACAGCACTATTGTCCTGGCTTTCTTTTACGATGTAGGTACGATGGCCCTCCCCCATTGTGATGTAAGATTGAGGCTAATGTGAGGCTAGTTTTATGTAACTGGGAGGAAGCACATGCTAGCCTTCACCCTCCCAGCCCTGCTGGAATTTGAATTGACTAAATTAGGTAGAAAATTGGGAAGAAAATCAGAAAAAAAATCCCCCCTAGATTTTGCAAAGATGTACGCTGTTATCAAATATCTTGATTTAAAAGCTAAAGCCTTGCCTTCAGCTTGACTTTGTCAGTAATGGACATTATCATTCAGAATGACCTGATTGTATCAACCACGGATCCATAGAAGACTGAAAGTAGAAAGGTAGAGAGCCTCCTTGGTATGCTCAGCTCTATCAGAGCCAGCTTCTGCTGACGCACTGGCGCTATTATTAGCACACCAACGAAATACGTTTCCTTGATAAATGTTCACATTCATAAGTGCACAGACAGAGCTGGCCCTAAAAATGATTGGACAGCTCATTGAGGAAGAGTACATGTAGAGTGGCCTAAGGGTTGCTCATTCTAACAGATTAGGAACTAGCTAATTTGATACATGATTAGGTTGGAATGAAGCTTGTTGCTAATGGGAATCTGGCCTAATACTGTCATATGAATATGTAATACTAATAACTGCTCAGTGAAAGGGAAATCATTTCCCATACCAGCTGCCTGTTTTTACTCAGATATCTTGCTTAAAATATCCTTATATGGAACCTGTTAAATGTCCTTTTTGTTTTGTATCTTGAAACAACAGCACAAATTAGGACTGGCTTAGTTATAGTGTTTCCCTTTATTTGATTAGTCAGTTTTTAGTAGTTTTATTTTACAGTGCAAGCTTTTTTTTCCAAGAGCTAACTGTGGGACTAGACCCTAAATGAAACTCACTGAAAGTAATTGTACACAGTTAATGTTCAGTGTGTGGAGACAGATTTAGAGCTTTCACCTACACAAGGCCCTGGCTGACTGAGATTAATATACAACAGTGCTCAGAATAGTTCTACCCCCATGCCATTTAGTTTATGTCATGTGTTGTGATTCTCAGTATCCTGACGAGAAGAGGTTAGAGGGCCTGTCTAAGCAGCTGGATTGGGACGTGAGGACAATCCAGCGCTGGTTTCGGCAGAGACGCAACCAAGAAAAACCCAGCACGCTGACTCGTTTCTGCGAGAGCATGTAAGACACATCTACTCCATCTACTTTTGAACATATGTAAATAGATCAATAGCACTGTAAATATTCAACACCAGGAAAGGTTTGCTGTAACCTATGAGTTTGTAGTTTTGAACCATTCTGGCATAAAACTAGTGTTTAGCGTATGATTTGTTGTGTTATTGTTACACAATAGTCTGACGTGCAGCATTGTACCCCTCACTATTTCAGCGTTCCCTCAATACAACACTTAAGATGTAGTAAACAAAAACCAGATACAATGACTGTGAATACATGCGGTGCTCATCCAGTATTGACTGATCTGTAGTCATCTTAAAAAACACACTAGAAGAAAGAAGAGAGTGGAACCCCTGCAAGTTGAAACTATAATACCATTGGGTAACATACTGGATAACACCTTCACCTTGCAAATGAGAGGCCTGGTTTCAGTTCCCCTTTAAGACATGGTCTATGAGCAAGAAAACTACCCTTCTTATTTCTCTGAATTAGATTATCTGCTAAAAATACAAAGGTGACATTTGTTTTTTTTTTTTTTTTTAGATTTTCTGATAAAATCTGTTTTATTAGTGGCTAGTGGAAAGAACAGTAACATGCAATAAAAAACAAACTTCAAAGGAGCCACAGAATGCATTTATGCTGTATTTTAAGTTGTTCTATGATGTGTACTAGTATGTGACTTTACTATTACTGGGTGAAAAATGCTCAAAATCAGTTTTACACTCCTATTTACAACCCTGTTATTTTACCTCAGAATGAAACATTCATGGTTTACGGTTTACGGCACTGTAGCAGTTCATGCTAGAAATGTAGTATAGCCTAGCCTAGCAGAGCTTAGCACTGTAACTAGGACATTTTTTCCGGATAATGTTGCTGTGCTGTAGCTTTTAGCTTATTAGCCTTTTTGTCCAGTCCCTTTGTCCAGCCTGTTTAGCCTCGCCTCCATATTCTTCCAAAGTAACTGTTGCATTTGTGTCTGCTTCCGTGGAGTTTTAGGGTTTTGCATTTGGCCCGTTTATAGCTCTGTTCTCTGTTTAAGGCTATTCTTTTTAACGATGGGAGACACAGTGTTTAGGGTTTGCGGTATGTCACGTCCGTGTACCACTCTTATTATTGAACTATGCCAAGATCCAGTTTTCCGTTTGCCCACCTGCCAAAATCCACCGCAGAGCACCTCCTATAACAACCTATAACATGAGAATGGGAGTTTCCTAATCTTTCTTAGGTAAAAACATAAAGGCTACTGCAGGAGGCAGGGAGACATACTTGCGACAGATGTATCACAATCAAAATTTTCAATATGGCTGGAATGTCAAAAAGTGTGAAAAAGTTGATTCAAACCCACAGCAACTTATCTGACTCTCTCCGGGAGTGTTGGCAAAACAGGATTTGAACTGCGCTCCTGGATGCTTTGCCTTCATAAATATAAAGCAGAGTCACAGCGGTATAGATGTGTATGTCTTGTAACATAATAGTGTTTGTGTGTACCTGAATAACATACAGCAGTTATCTCTGGTACTTCACTCTGTCTTACCAACCTACCCATCCATTACTGCTGTTTCTCTCAGTGCTCCTCATCTCCTCTCTCTCTCCCCCAATCTCTTACTTTCCTCTCGCAGGTGTCTCAAGCACTTCAGTCTGTTGTGTTTATCCAGTCCGTTATCTCTCCTTGCCATCACCTCCTGCTCTCTCAGCTCCCTCTTTGCTCGTAGGATTGAGTAAAATACACGGTGAAACAGCCTAAATTGTAGGGCCCATTACATTTTCACGACACAAACAGCGGCCGGACAACAGATGCTGTTCAAATGTCAGCCGTCGCTCTGCCACACAAGCTTCCAGCGTGAACTTTAAACACACCCTACCACAAACGACAGTAAAGGTCGCGCTCAAAACTTCATGAAGCTATGCTTGGCATACTTTCCCAATTATACTTCACAAGGGCACAGCAGAGAAAGATATATAGGAACAGTACAAACTCAAAGAAGCAGAAATAATCTCTGTGTAATTAGTTTGAAGGCTCCAGTTGTGTGGTAGGGTTTGGCTGTGTTGCCAAATTGCATTTCCTCTTTTCATAACAGCAACCAAAAGGCAAAGTGGTAGACACATTGAGGCCAGGGACGATTGATTAGGGAGACTCGGCACACAGTCATTCATTTCCCAGCCTGTCACAGCAGTCCTCTCTTCGGCGCGCTCTCTCTCCCTGGTGAAGGCTCTCTCTGTCTGCAGCCTTAGTAGTGAGAGTCTGCATGGGCATGCCTTCGTTCTGCCTCTGTGATTCAGTTACATTTAAAATCCCCTGAAGGCAAACGAGTTATAATCCGCTCAGCTCTAACAGTAGATACTGTGATTCCTTTCAAAGAGGTAATTAAGAGAAAGTCTTTGAAGATGCACCAAAAAAAATCTTCAAATGTGAGAAAACACGGCTGCTTTTGAGTAATCCAAAGACAACGGTCCCTTGAAAAGCTGTCTCTCATCAGGGGAAATGAGCCATTCAGACCTGTTTTTGCAGTCCTTTCAAATGGACACATAATTTAGTTAGCCCAGGTCTTCACTTACTCTTCATCAAAGTAATGACACTCTGCGCATGACTAATACATTGCAGGTGGGACTCACTGAGGCCTCATGTACACTATATGGGTAAAAGTATCGGGACACATCTCTTAATCATTGAATCCAGGTTTTTTATTCAGGTCCCATTGCCAGAGGTTTATAAAAGGAAGCACCTAGCCACGCAGTCTGCCTTAACACACATTAGTGAAAAACTGGATTGTTGTAAAGAGCTTGCTGAATTACAGCATGGTAATGGAATAGGATGCTACCTTTGCACCAAGAAGTCAGTTTGTGGCATTTCCCCCCTCCTATATATGCCACCATCAACTGTGCGTGGTATTATTAAAAAGTGGAAGTGTTTAGGAACCAGAGCACAACACGTAAAGTTACAGAGCGGGGTCACAGAGTGCATATAGTGCATAAAAGTCCTCAACACTCTGCTGACTCAATAACTGCAGGGTCCAAACTTGCTGTTAGAGCTGCAAAAAGGGATCATCTGTATATTAATGCCTATGGATTTAGATGGGATATCATTAAAGCACTTGTAGGTATCCTAATACTTTATAGTGTATCTATTAGCTTATTTATTATATTTGCAAATAATCTGATACAGTGAAATCTTTGGAAAATATTGACTATGATTAGAAAACACTACAATATTGTAGAGGGTTTTTTCTCCCAGTCCTACTTGCTTTCTGCTTTTAGCACTGTTGGAAAAGAGGTGTCAGACGCTGCAGTCATATATATATATGGGAATTTCTTAATAAAATTGCACTGCCACCCCCTCCCCCTAGTGATTTTCGCACCTTCTGGGCCTACGGTAGAGAGATTGGATTTCAGAACGCCTACAGAGCACAGGGAATATTTGAAGTCGTCATAGAAACGCTATATGACTAGTATACCACAGACTGTGTGGTCAGTTCTTTGTTCATTTTTTATGTCAGATTTCAAACACAGAGCTGACTTGAAAGAAGCAGCCAGGGGTCTCAGAGTGGTCCAGCGGGCTAAGGTGCTGCCACTATGTTTTAAGGATCCCTGGTTCCGGGTCATGCCGCTTGCCAGAGTCCAAGAAAGCACAACTGGCCTTGCTCTCTCATACTGCTCTATCCCCACATCTCTCCTACTGCAATGATGGTCAGCACAGGCGTCTGTTAGCTGTTCTATTAAAGCTGGGGATCCAGGCACTTTTCTATGAGCGCGCTGACATGTATCAGAGGAGACGTGCAAGTCTTCACCATCCTAGTGTTTGGGACAATGCTAGTGGGGATTGGGTAATTAGCCTTCCAAAATTAGGTAGAAGTACAATTATTTAAAAAACCTGAAAGAATGGAAGAAGCACACAGAATTTATAACCATGTTCTCTCAGATATTCCATAGAGAGATCATTAGTGTATTCTTCTATTCTTGTATGCTTTTATGAACCTCTGTTTTGATTTTTACTATCATCCCTTTGTTTTCTTTTTTTTATTCATTCTCGTGCTCAGCATTGTCAGCACTGAGCTGTTTGCATGCACTCAGTGTTTCTGCTCTAGGCAGGACCTGGCTAAGGACAGTCAGTGTGATGTGAGTCATAGCCCAGTAATCATATATTAATAGCTCTGATTGGATGGCACTCCACACACACACACACACACACACACACATCCACCCTCTTTTATTCTCTTTCATGCACACGCTCTTGCTCTCTCGCTTACTGTTTGACTAACCTGTTGCCAAGCAACTGCCTTGACCTATCATTAGGTAAATAAGTCCTGCTCATTTGTTTTTACAATTAATCAAGTTTGAGCTTCAGAATAGACGCTTTTCAATCGGCTTGTTGTTCAAAGGGAAAACTGTCCTTTTCGTTTTGAAATGCCAGAATTGATCGCCACCCTCTTATTTGACAAGGGCAGATGGAACTCAAAACCCATCACACAGTGCCTTTCTCCATGATCGATCAGCATCCGGAGTCTTCAGTGCTCTAGTGAAAAGACTCATCCTGCAGTGTATTGGCAAGGCATCCAAGGCTATAGAGTACAGACAGCATCTTAAATCAGAAAGGGAGTTTTCTGGGCTCTGCCTACAGTAACCGTCATACAGAATCACCTGTAAGCAACTGAGCTGCTGCAGCCCTCTCCGCAAGAGAGCAGGGCAGACCCCTGCTTGGCTTCAGTCAGTAGGAATTAGGTTCATGTCAGCATCCTTTCACTCCCTCAATGCTTCTGTCAGATCACACAGGGTCGGACTCGGATTTGCCGCTCTGGATTATGCTAATTGAAGGACAAGACATACTTGTTGTTGTTTTTTTAATGACCATGACTGAGAATTCTAAGCTTGGGTTGATTTCAGCACAACTGAAACTGTGCATTGGAGGTTATTTAGCTGTAGAGCTGTTGAGTTGAATGACTGGTGGCATGGTTTAAGAGGTTTCTTGCATAAAAGAGGATGTGCTGTATGTGTGAAAGAATCCACACTGTCTCTATATAAAGAATCTCTTTAGTTCCAACTCTCATTTCCTCCGAGGGGATAATACACGCTCAACATGCACTTAATTAGGGATGCTGCACTAATACTACGTCGGATCTTTGTGGATCATTTGAGATCCTGTCCATTTTGACATGATTGTGTCACGAAATTCCCGCAGGTTGTCAGGTGCTCTCTCATGTGAAACACTGTTCTACTAAATCCCAAAGGAATTCTACTGGGTGTACATCCAGTGATTGTGAAGCCCCCTGAAGAACACTGAACTCATTGTCATCTTCATGAAACCAGTTTGAAATGATGATGGCTTTGTGACATGGCATCATTATTTGTGACCATGAAGGGATCCACATCGTCAGCAACAGTACTCAAATAGGCTGTGGCATTCTAGCAAGAGTCTACAAGCTCCAATTTGCACTACTGTTTATATTTGCACTGACCATACCCAGATTTTTAATATGCTGCATATGTCACTTTACCTTTTTATGTCATTTCAGAGACCTCTATACATGTATTTGTACTTTTATTCATACACTTAAGTACATGTTGCATACTAACTAACTAGATATAAATATAATAAATAACTAGATATAAATATATACTAACTAGATATATTTAGCAAAGCCAATGGTTAGGGCCAAAGGTTGCACCAGTAAGGAGCTTCTTCAGATATGAAATTTTAAAGCATTATTTGATTATGTTTGTATTATTCTTTGGAAGAGAAGAACATATTATTCATATTAGGGCTATTGCACTAAAACATCTGCATTGTGTTCATTTTACTGCATGTATTACCCAACAGAAACAAATGCCACTTTTGTCTGTAATGCAAATCCAGGTAGTGTTGCCCCAGGTAGTGTTGTTATTTTGTTATTGTTATCTATGCATTGATATTGAGAAATTAGTACATAAAAAATACGGGCTCAGCATCAGCACAGAATTATTGTACTTGCATATCCCATCAGTTTAGAATAGCCTGAATAGAATTGTTTAGAATAGCCCTTATCTGCCTTAATCAGAGCAGCACTCAATGGGCTTGTTGCATTCGAAAAAAGAGAGACCAATGTCTCTAGTCATGACCTAATGAATGCTGTACATCATGTTTAAAACCCTGACGGATGATTAAGCAGAGTCATTTAGCTTCAGGGAGCACTTCAGTCTGTGGTGGAGCTCTGATTGGCTGGGGCTCATTGGCTTTGATTTTGGAGGTATCACCTCATGTCTGCTAGAAAATAGAAGAGGGTGCAGTCAGAGAGATGTGTGATCACTGAGAAGAAGCTTTCCCATCTGAGCTGTGTTGAGATTGAACAGAAGCCAGGGAAAGGCTTTTATTTAAGGGGCTGTGGCAGAGGTTGTTGAGAAGTGGTGTATGTGTGTGATAGAGAGAGACACTAGGATATGGATGATTCATGCTGGAATACAGATCCTCTGGTGTGGAGGTTTACTGGACTGGTTGTTATTGGCTTTAGATTATCTAGCAGAGATGCAGGAACTGTTTCTGTCTCACTCTCACATGTTTTATTTCTCCCACTTTACGCTCACTTAGTCCCTGGTCTTTTCTCACCACCCTCTGCTGCTTATCATAAACCCTAGCCAATGTGTTTACCGCATGCACATAAAGACATGGAGACATTAATAACGTCAGTGCCATTAGCCTTTGTCATTTTTATCCTTGCTGATGGAATCCTGGAAAACCATTGCAAATTCTGATTTACACAAAAAGCTTTCTACCCTTTTAATCGTTCAGTCAGCATTAGGCACTGAACGCAGTGTCTTTACTGTGTTATTTTTAAAACGCTCTAGGCTGTGATCATAAGCGTTGCCTCAGTCAAAGGCATGTGTTCCAGAATGTTGTCTTGGTAACACAAGGACCGTTGAGGGACTACACCTTGCAGTTGAAATTCATAACCCAAGCTGGAGAGCTTCACAGCGTGAATGTGGAACATTCAGCGAGTGCCCGCGTCATATATAGAACTAATGCATCTGGCATTATTATGCACCTTTGATTTGAAGTCTCCAAACGAAACTTTTCAGCAGGTTGTGTAGAATAAATGCTACAAATATACAGATTAGTAATGCATCAACTTACATTGCTTGTTTTGTGTGTCTTTTTCTAGGTGGAGGTTTACCTTCTATCTGTACATATTTACCTATGGGGTGCGGTACCTTAAAAAGGTAAGAGTGCTAATAAGGTCAAAAAGAAAAGACCTGCAAGAGAGAAAGTCTTTCCTCCTTCCTTCTTTTCTCTTAAAAAGCATGCTGAATATAAATCAGGAAGGCTGGGGCTTCTTGACAGACTCCAGTCATGCAGAAGAACCTGTGCTTCCATAGCTTTATATTAAATATATATATATAAGCTTTCATTGTGAAAACCAGCAGCAGCAAAGAGGCATGCCATTGCTTTCTGTTGACTCTCTGAGTACAGTATGTGCATGAAATGGCCATGAACTGGCAGATATCTGTTTATTCCCTTTGTGGTTTGTGATAAAATACTGATTAAAAAACAACAATAATACTCTTTGCTGTCACCATGATTACCACTTACCACTCAGTCAAAGATAAAGACATGACAGGAAACCTGTGTAGGGAGAAAACAATAGCTAATAAATTCTGGATCTAATCAGGCATCAAAGCTAAATTGACACTAAATTGTTTTTTCATGTTTCATATTTTATGGGGTTTTTATGGTTCTCATAGGCAATTCTAAAACATTTTGGTCTTTGTGAGGATCTGCTGGGTGAGTCAGATGAATTGACTCACAAACATGAATTGATGAAGGTTATTTGTCACCTACCCACATGAACTAACATGCTTTCCATGACGTATATCTCCTCAATGGACTAATATTTACGTCATGTCATTTATTAGATGACAAACATCTAATAGATGCTTCCAGGTTTTGGTTTTCCCAACCTTTACCACCTACTTAACATGTGTTAAATTCAGCAAATACAAAATTAGTTCATGTATATTTCCTGGTTTCCAGGATTTGTTTTCTTATTTTCACTTAAGAAAAGCAACAACAGATCTAATTTGAATAAATTGTCCAAACCTTTGCATATGGCATACAGCTGTTGCCACTGTCCTTCATTTATCATTAAACATTAATCATTTATCATTTGCATTTGCAAAATTTTAGTTGAATACAATCCCTGACAGTCACTTGTATTCTAGATAGCACAGACAGATAAGACAAACAGTCTGAGGTCCTTAGTCATTGTCGAGACAAAAATGGGCAGTGTTTGTTGAAAAAAGAACATGCTGTTATTTCACCGTGAAATGCTGCTCATGGAATGCTTCTCAACCAGTTAGCTTGCATGGCTGGAACTAACTGCTGTATATTGTCTGTCACACATCTGTAGTGTTTGGTGTTGAATTTAACAGCATCTTCAGGAGGGACCACCTTTTGTTCCATGGTTGTGCACAGAAGGAATGATAATAAAGTTGATTTTGACTTGGACAAACCATTCCTATGCCTCCTTAGCTCTGCAGCAGGAAACAATTGCCCAGGTATTAGGGGGAAGATTTGGATTACTCTTGTAGGCCTCAGGGGAAAAAAGACTGAGCCAGGAATCCTTGGCGGACAATACTGTCTCAGTCAGAGGCACCAAGAAGTCCTCTGGCAGCTGGCTCCATGATCAATGCAGCAAGTAGACCAGTCTGGTATGGGTGCTACTGAAGTAGCTGGCAGGCTCAAGTGCTTCATGACTTAGTGTTCCTAAATAGCCCCCACAGATTATGCTTTAGCTGTATTTCTGCCTAATGCCTATAAAAGCAATTGCAGAGACATTAATGCATTCATTGTAAAAGCACCTAACTAACACAGAAACCACAAAGACGTCCAGTAAAGACTCACGACTCACACCTGACTTTAAACTCAGTCCCTCAAAATGGATGATCACCTAGTGAGAGCTCTGCTGTGTGTCCAAAAGCTTGTAGACACCTTCTTATAATTCAACCTCCAAGGGTATTAACAGAGTTTGTCCTACCTTGCATTGCAGTAACAGCCTCCTCTCTCTGCAAAGGTTTAGATGTTGGAACATTGCTGTAAGGATCTGGTTGCAATCATCCACAAGAGCATTAGTGAGCTCAATTACCGATGATAGTTCTAGATCACATCTGAAATCAAAAACACTGTTGTGGAAGCTACAAGCGATGTGGGAAGCTATATTAGACTAGTGGTTCCCAGCCCTTGTCCTGGAAGACCCTCTGTCCTGCACGAACTTGGTGGTTTTCTGCTCTAACACAGTACTTACTGATTAACACTTGGTTTAGGAGTGTTGGGCGCAGGGTAAACACTAAAAATGAACCTGGGTTTGGAACCACTGTCGTAGACGTTCTTTTCTATTAGCTGTTGCTGTAAAGAAAGAACTGTCTGCCATAAACTCTCTCCAAACAGGCTCACTCTCTGAAAGCTGTTATTTATTATTCAACACTGTATCCATAATGCAGAGATTATTCCCTGTAAGCAACTATATAGCACTGAATCCTCGCAGCCGTTCAGTGTCACAGTAAGGCTGTGATAATAAGTGACACTTTCATATTATCATCACATACAACACATTTCAGAAGAATTTATAATGCTGGAATCAGGCCTATTAATTAGGTCCGCAATTTTATGAATATTGAACACCATATGTGAATAGCATTGTTTTTTTTTTGTTGTTGTTTAATTTTGCATAATTCAATGTCCTACCAGTAACTAGATGCTGTGTGACTCTCTCATGTGTCTGGCTGATCAGTGGCAGTAATCACTAGAGTTGAGCTGAGTGAGAAACACTTTAGTTTTATCAACTTGCATGACCAAGCTCTTTGGAGAATGAGTTCATTTGTGGCTGCTGGGCCAGGGCTGTCCAAGGAGTGTTATTAATAGTAGCAGAACTGAAAAAGAACAGACATAAACTCAGTAGAGCTCTTTTAGAGCCTGTACAACTCAGAGCAAGCCCTCAGCCCATAACACCCCAGTTCAGCCAGGGCTTAGTCCATAGCACCCTCAGTTTAGTCAGAATCCACCCTATAGCACCTCATTTTGGTCAAAATCCAGCCTATAATACTGCTCTTTTACTCGGCCCATCCCACTTCAGTTCAGTTGGAATCTAGCCCATAGCACCCAGCCTATAGCACTTAACATTCCGTTACACGTCTCTATGTAAAAGCTACTAAACTTCAATGTGTGGCTTTTAAACAAGCTGTTTAAACTTAACATTTGGTTTCAGAACCAAAACACACCACATGGAGACATGGAGTGCTGTATTGTAAAAGTAATTAAAGTATGTAATTAATAAAGTAATTATATGTCTGTTTAATGGTAATAACTATTTATAACTGGCTTTTACTGTTTGTTTTAACATTTGATTTCATAACAGAGTATACAAACAAAATGTTCTATGTAAAAAAAAAAATCATCAGTGAGCTTCATGGTATCAGTGCTTTATAATGCCGATACTGATACTGTGTGTAAGTGTCATTATCGGCGCCGATACTGACACAGTACTGGTATGCTTCACCTTATTGTTTTTCTTTTTTTAGACTCCGTGGCTGTGGAACACTAGGGAATGCTGGTACAACTACCCTTATCAGGTATTTTTATTTCCTGTTATAACTCTGATGTTGTATATGTTTTTACATTGTGAACGAGTGTCAATGTGTTCTCTGTTGATTACACTTTGTGATATTAATGGCCTGTTTCTCAAAATGCTGCACTGTATTGATTCCACACATTATTTATATTTACTTGGTCCAGAAGGACACCACAGTGTGACCGACAGATCACGTTGATCTTTTGCTCTTTGTTGTTCATGCATTAACTCCACTCTGTATCTGGATAGGCTCTAACGGTGGACCTGCATTATTACTACATCCTGGAACTATCCTTCTACCTGTCACTGCTGTTCTCACAGTTTACAGACATCAGGAGGAAGGTATGAAGATGGATATTCTATTGAACCCTCCTGACACTATTCAGTGCATTCAGTGAACACCAATTCATGGATTTCAGATGTACCATTCCATTTTCACCAACCATTGTCTAACAAATAACAGTAATGTATGTGAATGAATGGCAGCCTCGCTTGGATTAGCCATTTAGGCCTCAGTGGTTGTGCTTGAATGCTCTCTCCTTGGGGCTATTTGCAATAACAGTTCAGCTTCTCGCTTTTCTACTTGCTAGTGTTGAATGGTTGACGGGTTGCCTGGTTCTTTAGCTCGGTTTCTCTGAATCACAGACTCTCATATGCTGTCATATGAAGGCCTCCTGGACAAAGGTTAGATTAATGAGTAAAGGTTCAGTAAACAGGAGCAATAAAGTGAGTCATGTTGTTATTTTAGTTTATTTTTAATGCTTTGTGCACGTCATATTCTTGGTTTTCAGGCATTGTATATGGATATTGTTTGTTTTTGATTTGCATGGCTGTATTTCATTCCAAATGAGCATAGAGAGAAAGAGAGAGAGGACAGTGGGAAGCTATTGAATATGTGAGAAAAGGCTGATGTCTGAGCATGAAAGAGCAGCATCATAGATCCAGTTTCTGTGTGATGGTTTTGTTGATGCAGTGCAGTCCTACTTACCCTGTCTTCTGTCTCTTCTCTCTTCTCTCTCTTCCAGTTTCCACTCTCATTTGCTCTCTCACATGCTGACTGCATGCTTTCATAAGTAACTGCTAACTGAGAGTCAGGCCTACAGCTGGTCTTACACTGTCCTAATCCCACAAACTACCATCAGATAATAATCCAAGTAATCCACATTATGTAATGCTGTGTAGGGTTATCCGTGTAGCGCTATCCACTTTGTTTTCCATACCGTTTATCGGGGCGGGAAGTAGTTATTTGCCAAGGTTTGCTTGGCTCATGTGCTAGTTGGAAGATCCTACTTCCCACTTGTGAGATTGGAATTACGAGCACGTCAGGTTAAAGTGCTTTGTTGTCTCAGCGACAATAAAAATGGCAGATGGGGCGTCAGATAATGACCTATTCTCAATCTGCGTTCTTGTCTGTACTGGTATTCCTGTGGACTTGTGAAACGTCATCAGTATCAGCCCAAGTACTGCTACCAAAGTTCTAGTACAGTCAAAAACAGTCCAAATGCCGGAGTTTAAAATAAATGTGCACAAACAACCACATTAAACAACCATTAAGTTAAAATAAAGAACTATGTACCATCCGGTACTGATTCTGTGTTAAAAGGTTGAATGTCACCTCGGGAACTCAGACATTTGTATAACTCAAGTGCTCTCTGTTGTATTTAGAATGACTCCAGCAGTTCACTGAACTCGCAGCTGCTGTGGAGCTGTGTTTTCCCCACCTGCTCTCAGCGCAACATCAACAATCAGTGAGCACCCACAGCGCCCCCACCCTGCTGCCTTCTTAAATGCGAATGTGTAAATGAACTTATTTAGCCGTAAAGTAGAAAGACACAGAACAGAAATGTGACACATTATATGTGAGAATTGTGAAACCAAAAAAAGCACTGGTTTAGCTTGATAGGACTTTTATGAGCAAACAGTAATGCTTTGAAGAGACCATTACTATGCCTTATAAAGCCTGATGATGCCAAATGCAGAAAAGAAAAGATGTAACAAACACTTAGTGGCACTTTCATCCAGCCTAATCCCCAACTAGTCTTCTAAGCAAGATTCTCTGTAAACAGTTTTCCTCTTAAGTAATTCAGAGGACTTTTAAGATGATGTTGTGTTCTCTGCAGGAGGGCTGCTGGGAGTGTGGAGCTAGGGCTTGCAGAAACTTGTAGCAATCTCTTAAGCCAGAAAGCTATTGAGTCCTTACTTCTCTGGCAAAAATCCACTGCATAATAGCTATTGACTCTGAGGGTACACATTCTGCACTGTTTAGTAGTTTTTTTTCAGCTACAGAAACAACAAATCCTTAAGGGAAATCGACTCTTTCTAGCTTAAAACACAGCTTTTACTAAACCATGCCTTCTGCTGAACAGCAAACATTGGTATGATACCATTTAGTCTGCATGTTGCTCTCGACATGTGCACTTCTAAAGTAAAATGGTACAGGGACACAGTTTTGGAGATTGGAGATACAACAATGACTTTTTTTTAGAACTCATTTAAACTGAGTTTAAAGTGCAAACTGTCAGACTTTAATGCCAGGCTATTTATGTCCATATCAGGCAAATGAAAAGTAATTGGTAACTGGCTCAGTGCTACATCATTAGTTGCAGCACAGAGCCATCATTAGGGTTGGTTGTAGATATGGAATTTAGCATCGTCTCAAATGTGATGCCGAGAGGTGGTCAGTATCGATGGGTATCAGCATCAGGCTGACATCTGCAGCTTGGATTGGATACCCAATGCTGTACAATACCGTAACGAACCCAGACTGAAATAGCAC
This sequence comes from Salminus brasiliensis, assembly GCF_030463535.1. Taxonomy (NCBI): domain Eukaryota; kingdom Metazoa; phylum Chordata; class Actinopteri; order Characiformes; family Bryconidae; genus Salminus; species Salminus brasiliensis. Next base: position 15,132,621 of record NC_132885.1, on the reverse strand, counting down.
ACACTTACACTGTGTGATGATGTGTTTTTAGCTGGGCATATCTTCCTGTAGGGTAAAAGAGTGTGAAAAAGACATGCTAAAGACATGCCGGTGCCAGCACAGCAGGCCATCAGCAGTGAATAAGAAGTAACAAGTAAGAAGTCAGAAAGCAGCTTGGCAACATCAAATGACGTGTTGGGCCATAGTGCTGGATGGTTACTACCATCCACCACCATGGTCCAAAAAGGTCTCTGTTTCAAAGGCCAACATAAAGAGACAAACTACTGGAAAATCTCAAAAACAGCATGATCAGATTGCAGCTTCCTAAAAGGTACACATATAGGCACAAAGCACAAACTCTTCATCACAAAGCCATTTGGACAGATAAAGACACACTGCCATACTGATAAGGTAAAAAGGTAAAGGTGCATGTATTTGTCACTGTAAAGTGTACAGCAAAATGAGTCCTCCACATTTAACCCATCTGTGGTAGTGAACACGCACACAAGTGAACTAGGGGCAGTGAGTACACACACACCCACCCAGAGCGGTGGGCAGCCTACTCCAGTGCCTGGGGAGCAGAGAGGGTAAAGGGCCTTGCTCAAGGGCCCAACAGTGGCAGCTTGCCAAGCTTGGGAATCGAACCCACAACCCTGTTATCGATAGCCCGACGCTCTAACCGCTGAGCCACCACGCTGAGTTGCAGTGGCTGACAGCTGGGCTTATCACAGAGAATATGTTCCAGCCCGCTGTAAAAAAGGGCACGTTATTCAGCCACGGACACTTCTTTGGTTTGCGTCCTTGGTTTCTTTAAACTTTGCTCTTAAGCTTTTTATTTTTCTTTGAAACTGCAGCCACTTCTTCCTGTGGCCACGTTTGGCCATTTCTTTAGAAATGTTTTCATTATCCTGCCACTAAAAAAACTTCCTCACTGCTGTCGTACATATTTTACTTTCTCCTCTTTCTCCTTAGCTAATGCTGAGTTGGATTGACATAAACGTTGCATGAATTCCGGTTATCTGGTTGTTCAGACTGAGTCACGTTGCCACGTATCTGATATGTATCGGATTTTAATACTATATATTAAAGAAACCCAATTCGGAATTAAACTGATGGGTGGCCATTCACACTGACACACAGATATAACACATCTGTGTCACACATGATGAAAAAGATCGGATTTGGGTCGCTTTCACCTGGTGAAAGCAGCCCAAATGACACGAGCATGCATAGCTGCCAGTGGTTCAGGCTCATGTCTTCTCAAATGATGTGAGTGTTGACAGCAGCAAAGGGATGAATTGTGAAATGCATAGAGGCATCTTAAGAATCTTAATCTAAGGTGCAACCATAGGCCTCAAACCTCATTAACCATCCCTTCACCTTGCAGTAGAACAATGACATGAAGCATACTGCTAAAACAGCTATTGATTATTGAAGCCAGGTTTGTAATGTAAAGTCCATTACCTGACATAAAGCCAAGTGAATATGTATAGGTAAAATAACTATAAAGGGCCAGATTAAGCACCAGCAGAAAAGGTATGTAATAAGATGATACACTATATATCCTAAAGTTTGTAGACAGCTACTCGTCCAACGTTTCTTCTGAAACCAGTGGTATTAATAGACAGTTTGTCTACAGTTTACTGTAGTAAATGTCTCTACTTTTCTAGGAAGGCTATAAACTAGATATTAGAACATATTGAAAAATGCTGTGAGGGTTTTTTTGCATTTATCTACAAGAGCATGATTAAAGTCCAGTGCTGTGGTTGGATGATTAGTTCTGGATTAAAAAAAAAAAAAAACGCTCCAACTCATGGCAGAGGTATTGGGTGGAGATCCATCACTGCAGAGATCACAGTTTCACTGCTTTACAGTCCCTAGGCTGGTGGGCTTTACACCAATCTAGCTCAAACTTGGCACTGGACATGGTGACCTTAGGCTTGTGTGCAGCTGCTCCATTCTGTTGGCAATGCTTGTATCATTTGTGTAAGCAATCGGTGCACCTGGGAGGAGCTGAATTCACTAATTAGAAGGTCTCTGGATTGGATTAAGGCAGTTTTGGACTAAAGTACTAAACAGAATAATCAGTTTTGAAGATTGTTAGTCTATGCAGTTGGTGTTCGTTCCATGTAGCAGAGAGTTCTAACCAATATAGATGCAAAATCCCTTCAAATGACAACAGACGTTCTGCACTTTAAACCAAGTCTGAACTGTGTTTAGTCAGATCATGTTTAACCATTTCCTGTCTCTCTCTGTCTCTCTCTCTATTTGACCTTGCTGCTGTACATCCTCTCACATTCTCTCTGCTGACCGTTGGCATGTTGTCCAAGTTGTTGTTGTTGTTTTTTTTTTCTCCTTTCAGTTCTTTCCTTGCACAAATCTCACCACGCACCACTGAGGAGGTCCTGTGCCCCCTGCCTGCTCCAGTATGTTCCCTGCTGTCTGTATGCCATGCTCCCATTCTTTTTTGCACCACTGCTCTTCCTCATCACCTTCATCTTCATCAGACTCCTGTCCAGCTGGCTGCGGCCCTGGTGTTCCACTGTAGCTCCATGATTCGCCAGGAGAGCATGCAACACATAATCTCTCCGCAGCTGTGATAAGCAGGATCTCCGTGCTGGGTTTAGGCCAGTCACACAGCAGTAGTAGTGTTTTTTTTAGGGGGGGCACAAATTTGTAGATGTGGGCATAGGCGTATTGCCTGATTTGGGGGGGGTAATGTTTAAACAGTATTACACTGAGCATTGAAGATTCACAAATGGTAAGTATAGTATAAGTACAGTGTAAGTGACAGGTGAGCTACTGTTCCTTTTGTATACACTAAGCACATACATGAGCCTACAGCTGGACACACTACTGCGTTAGTATGCTGCGACCTCAGAGTATCTTTTCCAGTGTTAGTAGCTTTTGGAAGCTATTCTCTTTATGTCTGATTTATACTATATCTGGTCTGGTGTTTTGTTTAGTTATTTTCATATATATCTTATTATGATTTCTATTTCTCTTTTTGATGACAGTTCAGACAATTCAGTTGTATGTGTTTCATTGCTTAGTTTGCTCAACAAAGGTATCTTCAAAGTATAGAGGTCTACTTTTTTGCTGATTAATTTCATATATTACACCAGAACAAACCTTTTTTGCACATATTTATAATATTTTAATATTATTTATAATAATTTTTGGAATTAATATTTTGAGACTTTTTAGCCATCCATCATTAGCACTCTCTTTTAGAACCACTACACTGCAAAAATGGCCAAGTGCAAGTACCAAGTGAAATCATTGTAATCCATAACAGCCCAGACTAAATATTGTTCAAAATAATGAATTAGTTAAATTAATTGAGCAGTCATATGACTTCTTCTGTAAATATTATAAAAATTGAGATGTAACGTGTATGTCACAATTTCATAACTTGTTGGCTCTAAAAATGGGGTCAGACAGGGTTTTATGTAATATCCCATTTTATTAAAAGTGTTTTGAATGGTTAAATGTGTTGAAGCAGGCACTTTTATATGAGCTGGTTTTGTCACAAGCACTAATCAAGCACGCTGACATTTTGTAAATGAGGTCACATGTACATACATTCACAAACTGTCCTGTGACGCATCCAGGATGTCCAGTGTTTGTCACTTAGGGACTTCTGTGAGTTAAAGTGGGTTAAATGTAGGTTTGAATAAGTTAAGGAGTTTGTTAAATTGGGTCATTTGCCCCTTGGTTTGGTTTGTTTTCACACAGAAAAAAAATGAAGTGTATCAAAATGCATTACAACAAACATGTGAGAGCGTTCTCTAAGCGTATTGGTCAGAAGACCTGTTGGGGGCGGGAGCATTTACATTTATGGCATTTAGTAAACACTCTTATCCAGGGTTACTCATATTACACAGGTGGGCTAATGCAGTGTTAGGAGTCATAGTCACCTAGGCCGGGAATCGAACCCCAGTCTCCCACATGGTGTGGTAGCTCAGTGCCAGGTAGTGGTGTTATCTGTTGTGCCACACCAACCACACCTGGAACTGGATAGTAAATACAAGAAGGTCCTGTGATATGGATTAGTGCATATATCTGTGCAGTTTAACATGGAGCGACGGCAGAGATGGCATTTGAAATGAGTTTGATTTAACTAAAAGTGCTGTTGTGAAAACACCCTTAATATATAACATTTATTGTAGTAATAACATTTATTCATTTATATTAACTTCTTTTTACTTGTTTTGTGTAATTCTATCTACTAAAAGTATCCTATTTCACTGGCAGATATCTTTGCTTGTGTCAAGCATCTTTTCCTTGACAAAGAAATGATTTCTTTGCAAAATCATCACCAACAGAATAAGACACTTGCAGTAGATACAATAACTTATATAACTATTTAATATTATTGTAATAATCTCAAAATTAAGAGGATCTCACTTGCTAAGATTGCAGTAGATAGAGTTTTATATTGTAGCTTTTCACTTTATCCTGCTTGACTTAAGTGTTTTTTTGGTTCTACAGGACTTTCTGCTCATGTTCATGCACCATGTTGCCACCATCTCCCTCATCACCTTCTCCTACATAAATAACATGGCTCGGGTGGGCACGCTGGTGATGTGTCTTCACGACGCAGCAGATGTGCTGCTGGAGGTAAGCATGGGCTTTTTCTTTTTCTTTTGCCAGTTGTAGAGCATGTAGTGCTGCCCTGTCCTGACCTGCGCTAATTGGAGGCTTTTAAGTCTTTAATAAAAGCCAATTCAGGTTCTCGCCATTTATAGTTGGGTAAGAAAATGAGGACACTCAGTGAAAACCATGGTCTTTTTTTATATATTTAAACATATGGACATTTTATCTTCACTTGAGCAATATGGAGAGATGGAGGTAATAAAACTAAATATGACTACTTTTCTGCAGTAGGGCCTGGAGAGCCATCATAGAATCAACTAGGAATTCTTTATTGTATCAGAGGGTACTTGAGGAAAATGTGAGACCACCTGTTTAAGAACTAAAGCTGAAACATCCCACAGCTGAAAGAATTCTGCATGGAGGAGTGAGGAACTACCAGTTCTCCCAGTTGATGTCAGAAACTGGTAAATCATTATGGAAAATGTCTACCTGAAGGTATTTTAGGCACTGGGGAAGATATCAGCTGTTAGGGCATATGATGTCCTGATATTTTCCTCACAAGAAAGACATTTTACTAATGTTTTTTTAGAATGTGTTTTCAGTTGTATGTTCAGTTGTTCAGTTATATTGCCTCCATCTCCCAATATTGTTAAAATGAAGATCAAATGTCCATATGTTTAAATATTTTTAAAAGCCTATATTTTTCACATGGCTGCATGTCTTGTTTGTTTGTGTATGGGGTTTAAATCTCTATTTAGATCTGATCTTAAATCCACTTCTGAATTTAGTACTATAGGCAGGAAGAAATGCAGCTGTAATACATTATGACCTGCAGCATACATGGTAATAAAGTGTCAAGCAGAAGATGAAAAGGCTGCTTATACTCACAGTATGTTAACTGTGACATTGTGATGCTTGCTAATTGCATTTTGAACATCATTCATGTCTAAATGACCTTCCTAAATGTTTCCAGGCAGCCAAAATGGCCAACTATTCCAAGTGCCAGAGGCTTTGCAACGTCCTGTTCATCATGTTCGCCTTGGTGTTTATCAGCTCCAGGCTGGGCATATATCCTGTATGGTAAGACTGTACGCTCTCTAGCTCTTTTGTTCTTGCTCTCTTTCGCTCTGTGTGTGTGAAGAGGATTTTTGAATGAGTGTCTGTCAGGAGCAGATGATGTGGTCTGACAGTAGGAGACAGTGTTAATAATGTACATGACACTGTCTAAAATCCTCCAAATCCAGTATAAGAAGCTGTTCCTAACTGTACACGTTACAGGCTGTTGTACATGCATCCAATCAGGATTGCATCTGCTGTTTCAGCTCAAAGATAATGGGTTACTTTCACATATTTCACTGCTCCTAATTGGGGGGCTTTTTTTTGTATGGGGTGGTCCCGGTTACAGATTGACTCTCTGTCATGCATATTTCTTGCCTGTGGCCGGCTTGCTCTTAAGTTTCTCTGTGGCTGCTGCTCCTAGCAGGTTACTGTTATTGGTTTAATCATTCTTAGGAAAGGATCAATCGGTCTTGGCTGCTCCATTCGTTGGCAGTGTCCTCTCTGATCTACAACACAGAATGCGTGATGCATTCCTTTCCACCTTTTTCACTTTTCATGCATCTTACTTGTTTCCAAGTAATAGTTACTATGGTGACCACAACAGCATAAAGTTTCTAATCAATTGAGCGTGTGAGAGAGAGACAGGGAGGTACAATGAGATACAGCATGCGAGAGAGAGAGCATGAGAGGGAGATGGTTGGAATCATCAGAACTCTATTTCTTTATATTTTAATGATGCGGCTGTTGCAGTGGTGGTATTGTACTGTGGTTCTTTGGTGCAAAGATCAATTTAAAAGCCAAAATAAACAACTGTGACTTCTTTACCTATTCAAACGTGAATTTGTGAGAAAGAAGAGTGCTTATATTGACCAGTCAGACTTTATTTACAGTGTTAAGCACATTTTTTTCACGTAAAAATTGCAATTCAAAGCATTGAGTCTGAGAACATTACAGCTTTTCCTGTCGTGTCCATTAATCTCTGCTGTTTATGCAGTATAGAACTGAATAAGACATTAATATGCAAGTCTATTATCTTACGTAGCTGCATGTAAGGACTATGAGGACTGTCACATCAGAAAATTATGACCATTATGACTCTTGTCTCAGATAACACCAGCGAGATGTCATGGGGTGGACTGTACTAGCTAGCAGAAGGTGTTCATTACAAAGGGGAACTTTTTCACAGCGGCACACTGATTGCTCTGTACCCCTCGTGCCACTGCGATTCGCTGAGAAGTCCATACTCTATAAACCTTCACTACGGTAGCTCTAGAACATCCCACAAAGTTCCAAGATGATACCACCCTTTGCACAGTACTCTATTATCATGCCCTTTTAAACATCAGTCAAATCGAGTCCTTTGCCATGGCGATCGTTTTGCACTCTGCCACAACTGACTGGTGTGCTCGCTTAAATATACGTGCAGCAAACCCTGTCACGTGAAACAAATCCTGCAGTCTGAATGTAGCCTAAATGTTTTAGATTAGCCAGTTCATTTTAATATAAGATAAAGTGAACATGAGTAAACACGTAATGCAGCTTTCACATTATTGTTCCAGTTACTGAATAAAGATATTCAACCAGTTAACCAATTCAGTGGACAGTTCAGTTTCACGAACCAGACGCAGGCATACCCTGACAGACCTGTTAAATCTAAACATAACTTAAATACAACCTGAAACAAAATGAAGGTTTTAGACTGGCCAAGTCAAAGTCCAGACTTATATATATTCCATTCAGATGCTGTGGAAAGACCTTAAACAAGCAGCACCTGCCGGAAAACCCTTCAATGTAGCCGAATTGAAAGACTTTCACTAAGAAGAGTGGGCCAAAACTCCTGAGATATAAAAGACTCTTTGCAAGTTATTTCAACCGTTTGATTGCAGTTGTTACTGCCAACCACTGCGCAACCAGTTATAAAGGTTTAGGTGGGGGCTGCTTTTTCCCATGGGTGATATAGGTTTTGAATAAATCGCTACCTTCACTAAAGCTGCATTGTGTGTTAACCTGTTTTGCCTTTATCTTATATTAGAATTAGTTGGTAGATCTGAACCATTTAAATGTGACAAATATGCAAAAATAGAAGCAAAAATATCTTTTCACAGCACTGTAGGTAAATTCATGTGCCACTGTGCTGTAATTAGACTAAGTTGTTTGATTGCTGTCTTGGACGGCAGGATCTGGGAGAATGAGCCCACTTAAATCTACTTTAATCACTCTACAGTGTCTAAAAAGCAACAACAGACATTTTTGAGCTTGCGGAGCTTCTGGAGCTTGGAAATGAAGCCTCCTCACATGTGGAGAATAAAGGTTGTTAGTTGGATTTTAACAGGTAGGGGATGGGCTCAGCCGAACGTTCCATAACTGTGTTCTGTTGCCATGGATTTCTGTTCCTGTAAGGCTGTTACAGGGCTGAGACCTCACAGGCTCTGATCTCGCCTTCATCTCTCGCAGTGCTGACTCATTCAGACATTAGACATCGTCCCCTTAGCTACTGTTACATCAAGTCTGCTGACACTGAAAGCTTCTTAAACTCATCCAGACATCAAGCATGGCCATTTGGATGACCCTTCTGTCAGCTCATGTTGAAACCATCTCGAACCTCAAACGCAGTTTTCTTTTTTAATCAGCCTAATGCTTTTTCATTACTCACAGAGTGCCAGAGCAAGTTAGACACTGCTTGGGTGATGGCTGTAGGTGTTAATACATCTCACTGCAGGTTAGAGGAGTGTTAAAGGGCTCGGTTATGCATCTGGAAGCAGCCTCTGCACATTTAGGAGTTCACTTCACAGCCTGTGCACTGTGTAGTCTGTGCAGTCATGGCCTCTGCACTCCACCACCCACCCTGATGCCCACAAATGGGTTCACTGCCTTATACTCAGTGTGGTGTGCTGTAGGCCTTCTTTTCCCAGTGCTGAGAGAATGCTCACTGTAGTCCGTTCGGATCCATTATTCATATTACTTTATTGTATTTAGCCTTCAGTGCTACTCAGGTCTGTGCTCTTGAGCACTTTATTTTATTAAGCATTCAAGCTCATAGGTCTGTCTTTCTTAAGTATCTGTAAGATGAGTGTTGTAGTGTCTTTGGCAAGCAAGACTGTATTACATACTTTAAATAGAAGGTTTAGGAAACATACTACACTATTTTTACATTATAGGTATGACATTACATTTATTGGCCTTACAACAGAATGCCATTACTGTTCTTTTAATGGTAATAGTTTGCTCATGTTTAAGGCATCAGTAATTTGGCAGTAAATTTTGCTACTTATATTGACTACATTCCCTTCACCGTGGATTGTGATGTATCAAGCCTGCATTTTTTAGGTCTGGCCTCAGTTTCTCAAAAACATGGTTATGTTGTAGATATATTTTATGTCCAAACGTATGTAGATATTCGGGATGTCACAAGAACCGATACTTTGTATTAAGTTGATACCAAAATTCTAAAAGAAAAAAAAACACACACACAGTATGTACTTGTTTTCTATGGTACTACCATACTACTTTCTAAGCTACTGAAACTAGTTCGCTCAGAGAAGCACAGGGATGCAGGACACAGGGGATCACACATACAAACAGACAAATACAGCCAAACAGTGAACTAGCAGTTTAACATATGACAACATAACATGTGATATGTTTACTCACATTTATTTCAATATTTGAATATTTTAGAATATTTCACATTTAATTCCCCTGTTTTGCTGTTTCTGCCGTTTTGGAGCAAAATAGGGAGACAACAGCTGAACTGCTCAGCACGAGGCTTCTGCCTGTAACAAGCAAAAGGCAGAGGAGAGGTGGAGAACATATAATAATCTTATTTGTTTTATTTATGTATTTATTGTCGTGGTAGTAAAATTGGTTTTGAGAATAGAATAATTTTAGTGATATTGGCACCAAACTTATGGCAGCATGACATTGCTATGTCCAATGCCAAGTGTTAGGAAAAGAGGCATTGAGTGCCCCCAGTATTAGACTGTGGTATACTGGAACTGTGTTTTCTGGAGCGGTGGAGCTTCATTCAATACTTTTGGGATGAGCTAGAGTGCTGTTTGTGATTAGTCAACACATTTTATCTCATTAATGCACTTTTGGCTGAATGCACTCAAGCCCTTGCACGCATTGTCCACTATCTAGTGTAAAGCCTTTCCACTAGAGTGTTGCTCTACTGATTCGTAGAACAACAGTGAAGAACACTAAAGCAATGATCTGTGTGTTTGTGTGTTTTTCCCATCTGACTTGAAAATAGGATTCTGAACAGCACTCTGTTTGAAAGCTGGGAGATTGTGGGGCCGTACCCATCCTGGTGGGTGTTTAACGCGCTGCTGGTGCTGCTGCAGGGACTGCATACTTTCTGGTCCTATCTCATAGTGAAGATTGCCTGCAGAGCCATCTCCAGAGGCAAGGTAAGGCACCCTCCCTCTTCGCTTTGTCCTCTGCATGCTCAAACAATAACACAATGCTGCGTGTTTAACCTCTTACTTGCTCCTTGTACCTGGTGGTGTATGTTGCATTTAGTCTACTTATTTAGAAATGAATAGACCAGTTCATCAAACACAGTAAAAAGAGCATGCAGTCTATGCTTAGGATATAAACAAAGAGCTGTTCTACATATGCATGTTAGACCAAGCTTATCTCCATCTTCTGTTTCCTCAAAACTATTCTTAAGCACCATGTTTCTGTTCTCTCTGTTCTCTTGCTGCTGCCTCAGGCGGGAAAATTGAATCCTTTACATGTAAGTAGGTGAAGAAAGGAAATAAGGATATATTATGAAAAGTAAATGTTTATATTTTTATGTCACTAATGTAGATATCGATCTGATATAGATACTGATATTGATCTCTTGTTGTTTGATCAGTGTGTTGGTGTTTTTTGTTTTGTTGTTTTTTACTGCATCTTTTGTGCTGCATGGCCGAGAGAGTTTATCTGTTAACCAGTAATCTATTGTCCAATAACTAAATTTAGTATGATAAGAAAAAATAAGTGATGATGTTTATATTGGTATACTCTGGATAAACATACAACAGTACCCATTTGGAATTGTTTTTATTTATTTATTTTACTTACATATTTTATTCAGAATCTAATTTTCAGTTGTTTTGGTAAATATCTGTAGCCCCATGTGACCAAAAGACATTGAAGATTTACTTTTTGGTAAAATGCTTATATTTTTGAAAAACAATCTTCAGATTTGTGCTTAGGCAAGCTCAGAAAATATGCACCAAAGGGCGTTTTAAATTTCAGATATGGACAATAATGGTTAATTGCTATGCATTTATGAATGACAAAATATCAAATGAATAACTACTCAGGGGCACCTCATCCAGTGTGCTTATAGTCTAAGGCCATGATTAGTAACATCAAATTTTAAAGCAGTTTGAGACTGAAAGATACAGGGAAGATACATTCAAGTTCCCAGTATCTCCCATATTGTTTTGTCCTACATTTCCTACATTGGTCTTAGACCAAGTCTAAGTCTACTAGAATACAGCTGAAACCAGCAATGCCTGATGGTCTAATTATCTATCCCAGGTGTCAAAGGATGCCCGAAGTGACATCGAGTCAAGTTCTGATGAAGAAGAAGTCTCGCCCCCAACCCAGAAACACCACACTAACGGGACCAACGGGGCCCACGGCACTAACGGCTACCTGTCCGCCTCCCATTGTCATTATGAACACTAAGCATCCTGCCGCCCCTAGATGCTCCAGTGGAGCCCACTGCAGCCTGGTTCATTGGTCTGTACAGTACTTGTGCGTGTCAAAACATGAACAACGTTGCCTGTCTGGTACTGGAAGTTCTTAAATAGAATAATGTGAATGCAGTTCTGTTTCAGTATGATTCTTTCCACACCTTCTATTTGTCACGTTTTGGGTTTTTTGATTTTGCTTTGCTTTAACAGATGATCTTACATTTGAATATCAAAGCTTTCCTTCGTCTCTTAGCTACAACTAGCTCTTGGTTTTGTTTGTTTTTTGGGCTTTTTGTGAATGAATGAAAGCATCTATCTTATCATCATGCTAGCATGCTGCTGTGGTCATGTAGCTTGGTACAATGGGAGCGGAACTTTTCTCGAGGTAACGTCTTTGTATTTATTTATTTTTTATATCTATATATAGGTTGCAGATTTGTGGACAAGATCTTTGTTTTTTCTTTTTAAAGTCTTAAAGCAGTCTGCTGTCGATGTTTGGAAATGGCACGGCTATTTAAAGTTCAGTCACTGTTTCAGGATTCACCAAGTCTACGACGTTGACATAATTTTCATCGATTTTAAGTCATTTACAGTCTGATATGCTCACTGTTCAAATGTATTACAGAAACGACCAACACACACATGCTATATTTGCACTACTGTAACTGTCAATGGGAATTCTGTAACAGTATTATGTGCTCATGTGTTTTGTTAGAAATGCTGCAAGTTTTGCCATATTGTCCTCCACCTCCAGTCAAGGATATGCCTGTACTCAAAACAGTGAAAATCCTACAAGAGTGCATTGTGTCAAAGAAGTGCAGTAAGCAGGTAAAATTATAGTTCTGAACCAGATGGATTATTAATTGGCTGTATTACATTGCCCTTGATTACAGTGTTATTCTACACCAGGGCTATCAGCCCCTAAGCCTACATTCCAGACTGTGTAACTAGTTCTGTACAGTAGGCTCTGTCACACATAGACCTTCACATTCTAATTCCAACTCGGTTTTAAATTCAATTAAGTACCATGTGTGAGATAATATTGATCTTTAAAAAAAGCATTTTCTTAATTACATGAAAATAAAGGTGCTTCAAAAGGTTCTTTGACTGATGCCCTAGACAAACCACTTTTGCTTCCATAAAGAACCATTTTTAAAAGAGGTATGACCGAAAGGTTTTTTGCACTCACACATCTCCAATACATGCATGGTTTTATGGAACCAATACTGGTTCATCTGTGACAACCCTCAAAGATCCATTTAAAGCACCTATATGTTTAAGAGCGTTTATCAGACAAGGCATGATACCTTGGTGCCGTCAGAAATCAAATGCACGTACTGTGCGTCATACAGTGGTATGAGATATTTGCTTCTTCAGCTTTAAATGATCTGAATTTCCCATTTCCCATGGTTCTCGGTATAATTTGACACTATAATCACTGAGCTAAGTGGATGACTCATTAAAATGCTGTTGAAGTCAGGGTAAAGCTCTTGTTTTTGCGAGTATTTTAAGGCTATTATTTCTGTGTTCTGAAGGTCACTGTTGCAGTTTATTAGCAAGCTGTGGAGAGGAAGTGCAGCTAATTAGCCATTGTCTTTCTGCGCTGCAGACTGTGCGCTGATGCTGAATTACGTGATTTACACTTGATGTCAAGAAAATTGAATCTTAAAGGTATTTTCAGAGGCTCTAGTTTTCTGCCTTTGGTGGAACATCAAATTATGAACGGTAGAAATGAGTAATGTTGCCATGTATTTTGAATAAACACGACAGACTAGAAACATTTATGCAATTTGCCTGTGTTTTCTTCCAGTTTCTTTTAATATCAAAGTCATGTTAATGTAGTTTGGTATTTTTCTGATAGTCTGCTTTTTGTGTATTGGTGAGCATCATTAGACGCGATTTATTTCAAATGAAATGGTTAAGATGTAAACCGTTCAGAGCAGTTAGGTGTGGAATACTCCATTCAAAAGAAACTGTATCTCTATGAACCAATTTTTATTGCTTCTAAATTCTACCTTGGAGAAAGCTGAAGAACAACAATATGGACAAAAGTATTGGGACATCTGCTCATGCATTGTTTCTTCTGAAATCAAGGGAATTTATAAGTAACAGAGTAACTGTCTCTACTGTCCAGGGAAGACTTTCTACAAGATTTTAGAGCATTGCTGTGAGGACTTGTTTGCATTCATCGACAAGAGCATCAGTCAGGTCAGGATTTTTAATGATCACCACCCCACCTCATCCCCAACTCTCCAACTCATCCCAAAAGTATTGAATGGAGCCTTATCATTTCTGGTTCCACTGCTCCACAGCTCAATTCTGTGGGCTTTATATCCCTCTAGCGCATTCCTGGCATTAGGCATGGTGCCAATAGGTTCATGTTGATCTGCTCCTATTATCTGAGTCCTATTCTAGTGGCAGTACTTCTCTACAGGGACTAGACAAGCTGTGTGTGCGCATTTGCACATCTGTGTCAGCAATGGGTGCAACTTAAAGTAGCTAAATGCATTCATGAGAAGACAGATTTGGACATACAGTGTATATATATTTTCCAGTTTTACCACTATTTTTTAATTGCTTAGAATTCCATATAAAACAACAGCTCTGGTATATCTGGTTCTTACTTTGGATAGTAAATATTCACATCTTTATTTGCGTTTTAGACACCAAGACTATGATGGTTCCCGTCACCACCACTGTAAAGAAGCCAGTACGTTTCTTCACAATGTGGCATTTCACACCAAACCCCTCTGAATAACTTTACATCCATAAAGTTGGTGAGATTCCCCTTTGAGTAAGTGTGTATACAAATGTGAGAATGGCTCAGTCGTGGTGTATGCAGAGAGACTGCCCAGGTGATTTCCGCATGCCTTAAAGGAGGAGAATGGTCAAAGTTTAAAAGTGCAAAGTCAACAAACAGCCAGTCTGAAGATGAAGGAGCCACTAGGCACTTGCACTGTGAGTATGTGAGCTGGCTTTTTCTTTCTCTACCTTCTCGCTCCACTTACACACTAAACAGGGAAACAAATCACAAAAGTTGTTCAGTGTTTGGAATCTCAATGTTCTGTATACCCGTACTCTCTGTATATGAAGTGTTTTATGGTCCGCTGTTAGCTGTGGTTAATGGTCTGCTGAATGTGTTGCAGTACAGCCTGCTGTACGAGGACCTCAAGAGATTCTCAAAAAATGGGGAGTCTTTTTGCAAAGAACTTGTAACAGTTTTCCAGCAAAGGTAATTGTCCCTTCGGGCTTTGCCATTTTCCCAGTGTGTTTGCTTTCAGATGGTCCCTGGGATGATCTCTGAAAAGATTAGCCATAAAAGTCCAAATTCTTGATGTAGTTAAGTAAAAAGTGGAAAGAGGTGGAAACCATATGTCCCTAAAGACACAGCCTTGCACTTTGAAGTCAGGGCTTCTGGATTGAATTTTAATTACAGCTGCAGTTACTCTTTTACCTTTTGCCTGTCTGAGGGAACGTCCTTGGACTAGTCTGAGCTTTTTAATAAAACCTCTTCAGCTTTTTAACTGGTAAAAGTACATGACTGAAGATCATAAGACAGGCTTGGAAACTCAGGACAAGTTAACATCGTCTCTGTTTGTCATCTTGAATTAACATTTTATAAAGTGCCTTTTTTATGTAAAAGAATGAGTAAGGTTCCAGAGGACACATTTTCCCATGCTCTCCACTCTTTTAGAGGTCATAAATGCCTTGTGTAGTCCTCATAACTATTTGCTTTATGGTGCACGTCAGGCCTGAGCAGATAAGTATGTTTCTATAAATACAGATCTGAGCTGGAGATCAACTATGCCAAAGGGCTGCAGAAGCTGGCAGGGAAACTCGTCAAAGTGTCCAAAGCAATGAGTAACAAGTGAGTGTGCTTGCTTTCTACAGCTCAAGAAGAGCTGCTCAGAAAACAGAGATGTCGTCAGTCCCAATTTGGGGTTTATAGCATGTCATTTTGATTCAACTGACTATGCAAATTCCTAAAAGCCAGTTTTTCATTCTCTCCAAAGCTCAACGTACAATGCATGGTCCCTTGTCTCAAACGAGATGTTCTCCATAGCAGATGCACACAGGTAAAACACAGCACTGGCACATGTCTCTCAGCGTTTTGGGTTCAGGTGCATTTTACTCTAAACTCTGTTTGTGTTCAGAATACTGGGGCATGCACTCCAACAAGATGCCATTCTGGAAATCCGGCAGATCCTGGATGAACACACCAAAAGGAAGAAACCAGTGTGTGATCTAAAGCTTGCAAACACACACACAGACACACACAAAACACTAAAATGCATTACAGACATACTCATGATATACACGATATGGACAAAAGTAATGGGACACCTACTTATTCATTGTTTCTTCTGAAAATCAAGTGTATCCTGCTTTTGTTGGAGTAAGGAGGGGAAGACTTTCTGTTAGATTCTGGAGCATTGCTGTGAGGATTTGGTTGCATTCAGCTACGAGATTGCAGTTCCACTGCATCACAGCTCAATGCTGCAGAGCTTTATACCCCTCTGGCTTGGCCTGGCATTGGGCATGGTGCCAATAGCTTCATGTTTATGTGCTCCAGAGAGTCCTGTTTTATTGTCAAAATGTCTTTACAGGAAGGGGACAAGCTGTGTGTGTATGCATTTGCACATCTGTGTCAGCAATGGTTGTAACTTCAAGTAGCTAAATGCATTCATTAGAAGGGGTGTCCACAAACATTTGGAAATATAGTGTAGACCAGATAATTGTGTTCTAAAACAAATGTAACTGGCTTATTATTAGTTGAATTGTGGGTAGTTGCAGATATCTGAAAATATTGGTGCTGATATGTAAACATTTTATTAATACATAAATAATGCAGAAATAGGGGCCACGTGTACATGGCTTTAGCACTACAGAAAAATACTACATTTCCGTATGGATGTTTACAACTGCAAAAAAACAACAACAAAAAACAACAACAAAGAATAAAAGGCAAATATTGTAGTGCAATAGCTCTCTGCTCTCAAACACTCTGCACTTCTAGAGTTCAATAAATACATCATTAAGTGCTGTATCACTTCTATTAAGATGCTATTATTTAGTTGTTAGATGTTTTATCTGCAGTGTCTGTAGCAGTGTGTGGGGTCAGACACAAGCATGTGACTGTATCTCTTTTTTGAGAATAGCTGGACAATACCATTGAAAAATCTGGAAAACTTGTTGTTACGAACTGGAATGAGCAACTAAAGGTAAGATGTTTGTAGTTTTGTAGATCACTGTGTAACTATATAATATAAAGCTATTATTATTATAATCTATTGTGCATATATGAGAGGTTTTATCAACCCTGATCAAATGACATGTTTTGTTGATTAAAAAGTAAAGAGGACACACTCCTGCACATTCAAATGCACGAGTAC
This sequence comes from Salminus brasiliensis, assembly GCF_030463535.1. Lineage (NCBI taxonomy): Eukaryota > Metazoa > Chordata > Actinopteri > Characiformes > Bryconidae > Salminus > Salminus brasiliensis. The sequence goes on along the minus strand of NC_132885.1, from coordinate 15,115,898 downwards.
AGTTTATTGGTTAAAATTATTTAGTTAAAATATTAAAAGTAAAAAAGCGCTCATTGTCTGGTTTTATGCCGTGTGTGTTAGCTTGGCCTGGTTGTTTCCATTGTCTTTCTGTTTTGGTATCCTGTTTGTTTTGCTTTAATTTGCTTTGCTTTATAATAAAAATATAAACTGAGTTTGACAACTGACACTTAACAAACAAAAAAGTGTGTTTGTGCACAATATATGTATCCATGATTGTGATAAATGTAGAAAGAGAACTACTCTACTCTATGTAGAAGAGTACTACTAACATACTACTATTCTAGCTTCATAGTTTTGCATGTTTGCATTCAAAAACGTTTGCATTGAATACACATCATGAAAGTAAGACTTTTGGACGAACAAAATAATAATTAGTTTTAAAGGAACGGCACCTTTAAAAAGCTCTTAGCAAAACATGTTCTTTTTTTTACACAGGTGAAGAAAAAGCTGACTGGTTTAACCAGAGAGCATGAGGCACTTTTCAGTTTTGTGGAAAAGAACAAACAGATCTGCACTGAGAAAGAGAAGCAAAAGGTATGTACTGTATTTTTTTACCAAGTATGTCAGACTCCATCTATATGCAAATGCTGATAACCCTGAAATAACCCTGAAGAATGCTGAAATTGCTCAAACTTATATGATTGTGGACACCCCTTTTAATAAATGCATTGAGGTACTATAAATTACCCCCATTGCTGACACATGTGTGCAAATGCACACACACAGCTTGTCTAGTCTGAGTAAAGAGCACTAGAACTCTCTGGAGATAATAAACATGACCCTATTGGCATCATGCCAAATGCCATATATATACAGCCCCCCAGATTTGAGACATGATAGCACCCTATCCAATACTATTTCTGATGAGGTGGGGTGGTGCTCATTCAACATCTTGACCTCACTAACACTCTTGTCACTAAATGCAATCAAAACCTAACAGCAATGCTCCACAAAAATAGTAGAAGACCTTTCCTGGACAGTAAAGACAAAAACAATGAATGAGCAGGTGTCCCAATACTTCTGTCCATATAGTGCATTTCTATTGTTTATATCTGAAGGTTACCTGAATCTGTAACTTTGTACACATTTGCCTTCATTCAGATGTTTAACAGGCTGACAAAGTCGGCAGAGCTTCAAGCCAAGGTTGATGATGAGTACTTCAATATGAACATGGATGGCCATAAGATTAGACTGAAGTGGGAGAACACCCTCAAAACCTGCTATCAGGTATCAGGTCAAGTGTGAAGTACAAGTCTTTCAAAATAATACTTAAGCAGAGCAACAAAGCACAGTTACTCAGGAATTTTCCACCCTTGACCCTGATGTTCAGCACTTGTTTGTGTTTCGGACCTACACTCATTTTTTTAGTGCTCTCTGCACAACTGCACTCTGACCCAAACACTGCCCATTATTTCAGATCATTCAAGAACTCGAGAAGCAAAGGATAGAGGCTCTGTGCAGCACACTGAATAAGTACAGTCTCCACATGTCCAGCTATAGCCAAACGCTTCTTCATGTAAGTCGGTGGAGAAGTGCAAATCAGGCCTTTTCTATGTTTCTGTTTCTTATATATCTCAAATGCAACATGTCTGAATGGTGTGATGTTTCCCTACAGAGTGAGAAACAGACTCAGGAAGCCATCGGTCGAGTGGATGTTGAGAAAGACCTCCAAACTCTAGTGGAAGACACCTGTGTTACAGCAGATGATAATCAGGCTGAATTTCTGATGGCTGATTATTTTGTGAGAATTTTTTGAAAGAAACATTCAGTCTTAATACATGACAGTTTACCAGGTTAAAAAATGAAGAAATATGATGTATTAATATAGTATCTTATTTACAGTAGCCTGTCTGGTGAGGCCTAAAATCATTTTGCTCAACTGTTCTGCACTCTTCTGCTCTGTTCTGGTCTCCACATGACCACATAAAAATAATACTGTCCATTAAATGAAATTATGAAACCACGGCTAGTGTGGAATCTGTGCACCAAGGACCAATGAATATCATCGCTAATATGTAGTATAATAATTTGAGTATCAGAATTCAAGTGAACAAAGGCACGATTATCATCGCTACTCAGGTTATAATTCTATACATGTGTATTTATTCATTGAAAAACTACAGAGAACATACTCTTTTACAAAGATGTACAACTACATGTAATGCTCAGATGTGTACAATATTACTAATGATAATGTCAGCATGATAAATACTGGCCTGTTTTCTGGGTTCTGTGTGTGTGTGTGTCTGTGCATGTCAGGAGGAGGATGGGAAGACAATAATGGGGAAAGAAAGAAGGCGAGATGCTTTAAAGGTTAAACTCCAGCGACTGGAGGAATGGATCACAAGAACTAAGGAAGATAAAGAAGGTATTTTTTTAAGTCTCTTTTCCTCTTTTAGGCTTAGTCGTAAATTTACAACGACACAATGCTGCTACTACACTTTTAGGCTCTGTCCACACTTATACAAAATGTAAAAAAAAACTTCCACACACACAGTCTGTAACTGTGTCCAAAAATGTGCCCTGTTTACTATACAGTACACTATCTTAGGGCTTCACAATTTTTACCATGTCTGAAAACATAGTGCCCCATTTTCAGTGCACTGTAATAATTCCACAATGCACCATTAGAATTTAGTGTACAAATGATGTATCATATACTATATATATAAAAATGTTAACTTGCACATGGGTGTTGCAGGTTAACATCTGGCTTTGCTTTTTCATTACACTGTGACACATACTGCACTACAAACAAACAAATAAACAAACATAATTTTAATTATCAAATAGAGGAGGTCTGCTGCTTGAAAAGAAATATAGTGAGAAAATCATTGTTGTGAGATTTTTTTTTTATTATTTTCCTTCAAAACAAAGATTGACATTCGGAGAATACACAGTTTATAATTTACAAATAAAGACAGAAAGAAAGAACAAATAAAAATAAAGGTAAAGACAGAAGGAATAGTTGATCTTCTGAATTGAACTTCAGCTTTGTGCTGTATTTACACCTGGTTTGGCCCGTACACATGCTCCTTGATGGTATAAGCACTACCTGCTAAGCCGGCATAATTATAAGAGCATTCTAGAGTTACTGTGCGGACACAAATTCTCAGTTTTCAGATGTCAAAAACATCCAGATACACATGGACAAGGCCTTACTTTGATAGGTTTCCTTTATGACATTTTATCTCATTTCTCACAAGATTCTTTAATGAGCTGCCATCTCATTGCAATCTGTAATAAGACCATTTCATCGATTCTCAGGGTTGGAGAAAACAGCGACATCCTATCAAAGCACACCGGACATGGGTCAAAAAAACCTGGAGGAAACTGAGCAGATGCTTGATGCGGTAGAGAATCGTAATTTTTATGTTAAATTCAATTTCAAGAAAATTCAGTGGCAATCATTAATTGTGTTTTCTGATTGTTTTCTGATGGTTTGTAGTCCACTTTAAAACTGGACCTTTTGGAGGCCACACACTGCAAACTACACCAAGCTCTGATGGATTTAGAGGGAAAACCAAGGCCTTTACATCGGTTCAGTGACTGCATCACAAAATTCAAAGATAAGGTAGGTTTCATTAAACCAAAATGTACGAAGTTTATAGACCTGTGCATTGAATTATGTGATATCTTAAACTGATAGAAACTGCACCAGTATGCAAACTATTGTGGAATAACGTAAAAATGTATCACCTGCAAATGAAACTCGTTTTTTAATAATTTCAGGATTGTGATCACAGCATAGTCAAACTGTCACGACCAGTTAAGATCAAAAAGACACCGTTCAGATCACGGCAGTCTTTTAGAACTTCAATCATGTATAAAGGCCCTGCTAAAAATGGAACATCCCGCCAGGACCTTGCTCCATCTACAGGGGCTGGCACTGCATCCGCACAACTCAGCCACACAGAGCCTCAGACAACTGAGCTTAATGGAGCGCTGCCCCACTCTGAAGATGAAGCTGGCAAAGGTAATGATGCTATTTAATTAAGTCTTACCTGCCAAAGATGCTCATATTTTAGAGGATCACTTAGTTCAAAATCATACAATCCAGAGGCGTCAAACTGCTTTTCTTCCAGGACACAGCTCCTCAGAGTTTAGTGATCTGCCTCATTAAATACCTGTTCAAACTCATCAGCATATTAGCAAGGCCTTAATGAGTTGAACTCAAGTTATCAAGCACAAATGTAGACTTTCTGTAGGACCCTGGTTTGACCTCAAGGGTCTTAGAAAGGGGAAAGGTTTCATCTCTACAGAGCTGTGGCCCAGAAAGAACTCCTGATGTAAGCTGTTTCAGCCAAAAACTAGTGTGAAGGTGAAGGTATGGGTATAGTCACAGTCTTCCTCTGTTAAAAAACTGGACATATGGAGACACTGTATAGCATCAGAAATTAAAATTTAAAAAATCCTGAAAACATATTCCACAGCTCCAGTTCTCTAAAAAGCATTATTTGTCTATCTAGTTCATGTTTGCAGAGTTGCTTTCAAAATAACATCTATGGGTCAAGCAGGGAAAAGCAGTGGAACATGGGACACCCACACTAGCAGAGCAATTACAACAGAGCTCAACCAAACCCAGAACAAACTGTTTCTTCTCTGCAGATCCTTTGATTCACAATAAATAGAGTTTCTGACCCATATTTGACATTTTGTTCAATGACAAATATTGTAGAAAACAATGGTTACAGGTAAGCAAAGGTAGGTAAAGCAAAATCAGGTTTTAGAACGTTAGTTGAATATTACAGTTGTTTCCTTTTTTAAAGTTTCAAGTCTGACTGAACACTGCAGGAACTGAAAGAACTGAAAAGACTTTTTGCTTTTGACTAGACTAAAGGCTCCAAACTGTAGTAAAGGTTCTGAATGGTTCTAACTGTGCTGACTGTGTTGTTTAACCACTGGATCCCTAGAGGTTAGTCTGAAAGGGAACCTGAAACCATAAACAGCAAAGCTCAATGCTTTTGGCCAAACATTTCAGACCTTCAAATACCTTCAGATACTGCTCTTCTACAAACTTTAGCTCACTTTCAATCAGGACTGAATTTCAGATTCAAAAACCCCCACCATTCCAACACACAATTAAATGTTCTATAATAATGAATAATTATATAATATTATATAATAATAATTCATATATAACAAGCATTAAAACATCTACCACTGCTCCACTACTCTTAACAGAAGAAATACTTCTTCAGGTCTTGTTAGTCAGTCTAATCAGCTTCTTCAGGTCCTGTTAGTTAATGCTGATAATTAGTCTTTTGGCTGGGTGGGTAGTAAAAAGTAACCAGGACTGTGGAAATAACCAAGCAAAACGACAGTAAAAAACACTCACCCCAACATCTTGGTAAAAAACATGCAGTAATAACATGCAAATTCACATTTTGACAATATATGTTCTTGTGCTTGACCAACTTAATCTGTTCTAATATTACATGATGATCAGGCGAATTTAAACAGTCTAACATTGGAAATGACTCCTGTTTTATTAACTTCTATTACATTATTATGTTTTTCCCCCCTTGGTTTCATTTTACACTAATAGAGACTTGTCTGGGTGTTTTGGGCTGATTTCTAAGAACAAAGCAATCTCTTTTGAGAATTTATTTTTCCAATATATTGGAGTAACAACGTACTACTACTACTCAGGCATCTTTCACCCCTGAATTCAGCACATAAGCATTGCAGCAAACGCTCAGTGATTGTTATCAGTCATATAGTAACAACGGTAATAGTAATAGTATTTTGTTACTGGACTCAAGTATTATTTTGTAGGATTATCAGTATTAGAGATAATACAGTTCCAAGTAAAAACTAAAAAAGTTATTATTTCTCACATTTGCTGTAAGATGTTCTAAGTACTAACAAACTTTGGCTGCATTGAGAGGATCTACTACTAATCAGTCAAGTTGCTGCATACTATTATATTATATTACATACTATTATTATTATTTTAATCAAACCAAATTCATAGCAGTGTGTTTTGACCTTATGCGTCCACTTTATGTTTTATTAAATAGGATTTTACCACTTTATCCATACCACTAATACTAATAGTTTCTCTGTGCTTTCTGACTGTAGTTCATTTCCTCTCACTAGAACACAAAGACCATAAGGGCAATATCCATTTAAAACTTGTGGTCAGTAGCTTTTGTTGCCTGTTGTCTGTAAAGGCTAACACCTGTATGAAAAAATAAATAAATAAATAAAACTTTTTTTTTTTTTTTTCCTGTCATGTCGACTCCCTTCACAAAGGTGCTGGGCTCTGCAGTATTGGTAAATGTAAGGCATTATATGACTTCTCATCAGAGAGAACAGACGAGTTAAACATTAAGGAAGGTAAGTTTACAGCTCTTCAAGATAAGCTTTTGAGTGATGCATGTATGCTGTACTGAACAGAATTTGTATCCTTGTCTTAAGGAGATCTTCTTAACATCCTTCAGAAGGATGACAGCGGATGGTGGTATGGAGAACTTAATGGGGAGAGAGGTCACTTTCCCTCTACATATATTGAGGAGCTGCCCATCATAAATGTACCAAAGTCTTCTGATGCTTAACTAGTGAAAAGGTTAATTCACTACATTGTTTAGCAGTAAATTTCTGTGATGCCTTTCCCCCGTTGTTCATAATGTTCGTGTTTGAGATCATTACAAACCTGTTTCTGCTCTTATTCTGAAAGCAGATCACTCACTCATGAATCTGACAAAGGTAAATGCCAGCTAAACCTTCACTACTTTGAGAAACTAGATGCACAATATTGACACTTTAGATAAAACTGTTTATTTTGCAACTAATTTGTATCCGATTTCACTGTTAAATGAAATTTGAATGTAATTATCATCATTGCTGAGGATCTGTTCAATAAATCAGTCATTTTTAATTAAATGAGAACATTAGCTGGATGCTTTGTTAGTGTTAGTATGTTAACAAAGTTTATGATGCATGTGTTATATTTAAAATGTTCGTTTCCATACAAAAACTATTTTTGGGTCCATAGGAAACCAAATTATTAATTAAATTAATTAAACAAGCACTTGAAGCGCCTTTATTTAAGAGTATAGTCTTAAATAAGCCAAAAAGACTGACTGCTTTTTAATCACTTTACCCAGGGTATATGATGAAAACAACATAGGGTAAGGGCCTAACAAGAACTTTAGCATTTTATTATATACAAAAGCATAAACAAATAACATGTTACATGTACAATGAAATATTAATAAAATAAACATTACTTTTGTAAGCTACTAATGAGTCAATTTAAACAAAATTGAAATCCAATTTAGTTTGTCTGAGCTAAAATGCACTTAAACACACTGGATTCTCTTTACTATCAGTATCTACATCACGTCAGGCAGTCTTTGTAGCGTTGTGTAGTGCCACAAACTCTTTCCTGACATTGGCGAGAAAGGCAGAGAAGTTGTTGGTCTCCTGCAGCCTACGCTCCAGATAACCCATCTGCACCAGTTGAGGATCACAGGAAACAACTGCAAAAGCAAATAACATGCCAATCAATAACATAGCAAGTGCCAATCATTCTCTCTTTCTTAATACTCATCAATAATCATCAAGAGCGAAAAGTGCTCTTGTGATTACTTCAAGATCAGGAAAGTGTCCTCCATGTGTCAAATCACCACTTTTTATTTAAGACACTGTATTATTCCAAATACTCTGAAATAGCATTAATGCACAGAAGGACTTATGTTGCATTTATTAATAATATAATCAGTCATTTATTTCATTCATACAGTTATGAAACACCCAGAGGGTAGAACAGAGAGTACTGACTTTCATTAAACACAATTTTATGTAAAGTTATGCATCATGCATATTAAAAGCTCCCTCTTAATTTATTTACTTGGATGCTATTTAAAAAACAGTACTGACTTACTTTGATACACACCATCCTCATTTATCCTTAAAAGGAAGGTGTAAGCACTTTCTGGATTTTCATGGTTGATGTTTCTGAAGATGAACTGGAGCTTCTCACCTTTACATAAACATACATTGATGCTGATTAATATCGGACATATATTATCGCTGGTATTTCTGATGAGGGGTTTTAAATAAGTATTAACCATCTACAATAAAAAATTGAAGAATTCAAAGACTTACCCTGGATTTTTCTGATCTCAAGACTTAACCGTTCCTGAAAGATATCCTTCGTCTTGTTCAGGTTCTTCAGCCTGTCTTTATTGGCTTTGTTTTGCGAGTGAAGCACTTGGATTGAAAAAGTCAGATGCAAAAAAGATTTTAAAAATTCTGATAACAGAAACATTATGCACATGTTTTTCCACTGAATCATGCATACATGTCAGAGGTCTGCAAAGACAGTATTTGAGCTTACATACATTCTCTGCTTTTAACTTGTTCCTGCTTGAGCTTCTCAATCTTCTCAATTAGGAGTTCTTTATGTCTTTCCTTGTCCTCAATCTCTTCTGAAATTTCAGGGCATTCTGCATTCTTTTCCTTCATGACAGAATGCTTGGCTTTCAAATCTTTACATAAAGAAAATAAAAACATACCCAGTCAACACTTTTTCATTTAGCAGTTTCCAATTTAAGCATCCAACTATATGCAGACACTCACCTTCTGAGTATGCTTGTATAGTTTCAAACATAGTTTCATCTTCCTTGCATTTCTTCACGCACGTATCTACAGAATAAAGAGCGTAGTGGTCAGTATGATTATGGATAGATTATTTAAGCAGACTAATGGGCTGTCCTATCAATCATCTGTATCATGTGTTACACACACATGATATGGATGATTGGCAGAACAGCCCATTAGCCTGCCTAAATAGTCTATGTATATGTAAATATATATATATATCTACACACACACACAGTAGTTTGATGTGAAAAACAAATGCCTTCAGAACCTACACATGTTTTACATACAATACTGTATGTAATGGAAAACGTCTAATATCTTTGGGCTGTGAGTTATGCCCCATACACACATCTATGTGTAGTGTAGATGTAATAAATGTATTTTAAATGTCTCAGGTAGAAAAATTAACATGTGTGTGTTTCATGGGACACATTTTTGTGACAAAGCTTTTACACACACTAAATGAGGGGGCAGTGGTGGCTCAGCCGTTAGAGCGCCGGGCTATCGATAACAGGGTTGTGGGTTTACTCTTTACCCTGTCTGCTCCCCGGGCGCTGGAGTTGGCTGCCCACCGCTCTGGGTGTGTGTGTACTCACTGTCCCTAGTTCACTCGTGTGTGTGTGTGTGTGTGTGTTCACTACCACAGATTAAAGGTTAAATGCGGGGACACAGTTCACTGTACAGTGACAAACACGTGCACCTTTACCTTTCAGGGGTAGCAAACTCTGGTCCTGGGGGGTCAGACTTTTCTTGAGCAAGTACCCCTAATTTCAACCTTGGTTTAGTAGATACCTTGATGGTGACGGGGCATCTAGCTCCCATCACCACCACTGTAAATCACTCAGCCTCTGTGCACTTCCTGCATTTGACTTCAATTCCCTGTGAGTGGCTTTGTTTACATGCTTAAGAAGTAAAGACACATTGGTGTAATTCTACCTTCAGGACGGGCGGTATCCTGAACATGCTCAGTAAAACACTGCGATTCAATTTACTATGATTAAACATCTCCAAACTGTCCAGCTCTGTTTCTCACTCACCGAGAACAGACTTCATGTACTGCTTGTGTCCCTGACAGAACTGCGCCGTCGCCTCGTTCATCGCTTCTCCCATCGCCTGTTTCAGCAGCTTCGTCCTAATCTCCTCCAGCTTGCTGCTGAACTGCTCCACCACGTCAGGATCCTTTATGGACGCCATGTCGACCTTCACAGAATCAAAGTGAAGCTCTAGTTAAGCAGTTTTTCTCCGGTTACTGGTTCTTCACCTCACAGAGCTGACGGGGAAACGTTAGTGCTAGCTCACGTTCACATTAGCGGACTATACTGCCTCACTGCAGACTGCGGACACAGGATATAGCTAGCTAGCTAGAGGTCTGATGGAAAACAGGGCACAATAAATCACAAGAGCTCGAAATAGCATCTAAACACACTGACCTGTTTACGGTGAATCTGGACACAACTGATGTTTTAGTTTCAAAAAACGGCGCCCGAACTGACGCCCTCCGGCGACGTAGCTAACACCCGGAAGTTGCGTTAAAATGACGTCACTACATGTTTTCGTCGCAGAAATTAAATTAGCAAGCTGTTAGTGTGCATTATTATTAAATTAAAAATACACTACTTTATTTACAGTAATTGCAGCATTTGTTACATCAGTTGTTTATTTATCAACTATTTATTTAAATGTATTATTTGTTAAAATCGTGATTTTTAAAAATCATTTTAATTTTTGTTTAAAAACGGTCCCATTCTTATTATTCTGTAAAATTAATGAATTTCTGTAAAATCTTTTTTTTTTAAGTAGTCGGTAGTGGCAGCTACTCTCTACCATTTTTACGGTTTCTTTTTTTTTTTTCAGCGACTTGCAAGTTTCGGTTTTGTCGGCTTTTTTGACGTTTTTTATTAGTAGAAGAAGGACAAAAGAAACCAAGTTAAAACACGCAGATATTAACGAACAACCGGGCAGATTTTAGGAATGTCCAGCACTGAATCAAGTGTTTAATTCTACAGATCATACGCCTATCTTTTACTCATATAATTCTTACTTCCGCTTGTTCCAGACTGAGTGCTAATATTAAGAGTTATAATATTAAAAGGTTACGAAAACCTAAAATAACAAATATGCAATGACTCGAGCTGACTCCACCACTCGTCACGACCCCAATGCCATTTGCTCAATATTGGCTGCCCTGCTGAAGCGCCGACACGCCGCCGCCATCTAGTGGTCATCAGCATCATTGCGTCAGCTTTTACTAGTTGGATAAAGCAGAGTACTTCCTTGCTTGGGCTGTTTTCTCTCTGTATTGGTTAGTTTTACCACAAATCATGCAGGTAAGGCTCTTAACAGGGTTCAATCAAATATAGATTAACTTTTTTAACACGGTCAACTGTCTGCCTATTAGGGCATTAATGAAAATTCTGAGCTTCCACAGCACAAAAGTTGAATATTCATTCAAACAGCATAAACAGAATAATTTCTTACATTAATCCAAAGTCACTTTAAATAAAATTACATTTGTAAATTAATTATAATTTGTAATCAGATGACTTCAAAAGCATTCCATTCAAGTAATATATCTGAATAAGTATTTTAAATGTATGTTGCACCCCTAAAGGATCAAGGATCTTGGATGACCAGTAGTAGTGTTCCAGACCGTTAAGTATGACATATTAAACAGGTAGTTTAACGTAAACATTTAGGTACATGTTAGACAGTGTGTGGACTAGCATGCCTTGAGAACATCGACTTATTTGAGACCTAATAAAAGTGAGTAAACAAGCAAATGACATCATTGAAAAGCCATTTTTGTATGGGAAATATATTTTGGCCAATAAAATCACAGTGTTAAAAAGTTCCACAATCCAAAACTAAGCATCACAATAAAAAGTGTTAGTTCACTGCCTGTCACATAAATCACGCAGTACCTTCTTGACAAACCAATTATGATTACAATTATCCTTTTTGGCAAATTGCACAGCACTGCCTCTGCATTTAACCATCTGTGGCAGTAAGCAAACAGACATATTAGTGACTAGGGAAGTGAACCCACACCCAGAGCAGTGGGTGGCCACCTTAGTGCCGGTAGAGCATTTCAGGAGTTAAGAAAGCAGTACCCCCCCCAGCACCCCCTATCCCCCCCCCCCGCCCCCACTTCCTGCTGGCCCAGTGGATCAAGCCGCTGACCTTCCGGTCCCAAAGCAAGCATCTCTATTAGGCCACCATTAGGCCACATTAATGTGCGAGTGTGTGTTTATGTGCATGTCTGATTAGCAGCCATTAAAAGCATTATGTGTAATGAAACCCTTCCATTTATGTGGAAATTTACTCACACAACTAATCCCCCTCACCCAGCTGCAGTGCAGCACAGCACACTGCGGGTCAAATATAACAACCAGACAAACATCACAGATAAACTAGGGTGATGACCACTAGGCCGTGCTGCAGGGTTTATTATACAGCTGCGTAATTTATGTGTATGTGTGTGTGTGTGTGTGTGTGTGTGTGTGTGTAAGCATAGATACGCGTACACTTAATATATATATATATATATATATATATATATATATATATATATATATATATATATATATATATATATTGCAGTAATTCTTTAACAGGGACACTTTAACAGCTCCTCTTTATGAGCATGCTACCACAGGAGTCTTTGCTGTGTTGCTGTAGATGTTTGTTTAAATGTGATCTGGCTAATTGGTAGTCCACTAACAGAAGGAAGAGTTAAATGATAAGTGATCACAGCAAACCTCCTTCTGCCAATAAACCAATATAAAAAGTTTTTTTTTTTTTTTGCAAAGCTCAATAAGTATATTATCATGAGCTTTGTGATATTTAAATATCTACCCAAATATTACTTCTTAATACAACCAGTTTCTTATGTAGTCAGTGGTATTATTTTTGCATCCGTCACCTCTTTGCTACAGTAACAGCATCTACTCAGCTGTAAAGGCTTCATACCATACTCTAAACAAAGGTCCTGTGTACAATGTTTACACTAAAAAATGAAAGTGGTCAGACGTAGACTTGTTTAGTAGCTGGATATCTTGATCAATTGTTGCCTGAACCTGAAAGATGAAGGATCAACATTGGAAAACAGCTGGTCCACAGCTTCATTAAATAAGGTAGTCTGTAGCCTGCTGGTCCACCTTCTTCTCAGTTAAACAGTGGGGTTGCACAAACTACAAAATATTTCACTCTAGATCTTCCAAGAAAGGAATACTGATCTAGTTATTAAGTAGGTGCAAGTGCTGGCCTGTATCTGCAGGATTGCATGCATGCCTGTGTTTCACACCATCGGCTGATAAGATAATAGCACGCAGTACAGGTGTACAGGTATTCCTGATAAGGCGCTTCCTCAGTGTAGACACACGGTGGAGATGCGTTTCTGCTATGGTGGCAGAGCTTCATGAGAGACGTCTGCCAGGGATCTGAGAGATCTGCAGTGCCAACACAGCATTGATAGATTTGTCAATCAATAAATAATTAAATAAACATTACATAACTGTAGACTCACTAAAACGTTAGCTAGCTAATTACATAAGAAGAGCTAGCAAGCTGACGGGTTAGCGACTGGTAGTTTGATAGCGCGAGCTAGCTGAGGTCATCGAGGTAGCACGCAAACTAGGTAGCTAGTCAGACACTTCACTGCTGCATTACTTTCAACATGGAAAAAAGATGATATTTAACAAGAGTTACAATTTTAGATATTTATTTGACCGAGTACACTGAATTACAGTGATTGTACAGTACACAGTACTGTCTTGTCGTCATGGGTGGCGAGTAAAAAAAAAAATACACCCCATGATTTAGTTCCAGCAGGCCATAATCCTGAGTTTACAGACGAGCCCTCCAGGCAGGATTAGCTAACATCCTGGGTTAGATTTGTAGTTTATGTATCTGGGTTTTTCGTGCTGGTCGTATTATTGCTAGTGTCCACGCTACTTTCATTATTATTATTATTATTATTATTATTATTATTATTATTGTTGTTGTTGTTGTTGTTATTGTTTTATTTATTTTTTAAAATTATTATTATTATTGCTATTTAAATATTAAAAAATAATAATCTGTAGCTACTCAACAAATTGTGGGTCGCGACTGAGTCGACTCTAGAAACCCGGGAGTCATTCATCACAATGCTGAAATATTACGAACACAATCCAGATTTCTGAGCCAGTGAACCATTATGAGAAAATAATATTGTTGTTAATTTGGGGAAACATTTTTACAGTATAGAGTTTTTTAAGCATCCAAATGGTTCTTGGCTGGTTATGGTTCTGTAGCTGAATACATGTAATGAGCACTTTCATCCGAACGGTGTCGCCATTTACAATACTTTGTAATAGCATTATTTTTTTCTATTTTACTCTCTCTCTCTCTCTCTCTCTCTCTCTCTCAGATACACACACATCATTAAGGCATGTTAGATTCACTTTGATTTGTAATTACTACATGTACTTATTGCAGACATAGGCAGAACATCTGCTGGTAGGCTCTGGTTGTATATCAAAGTCTGTCATTAAACCCACCACATGAGACACTCCCTGCAGAAGGACAGCACACTGAGCTGACTCCGTCACTACAAAGGTCAAACTACATTAAAGGCTTTATGCAGTGAAGACCTCCAGCCATAACCTCATGAACAAGAGTGAAGTGTGCTGTACAAGTGGTTTCCTCAAAAGTGAATGTAGCACCTGCCTAAGTAACTGGTGTATAGAAAGCACTACTAGTGTCAGAAAAGACAGGCCTGTAGGCACTGCAACTCTGAACTCCGGTGTCGTGTGAGTTCTGTGAGTTGCGTGTGCTGGAAACATTTTGCTTTCAGTGAGGTCGAAGGAGTTTGATCTCTTTATGGAGGTCAGATCACTCACTGCAAGGCACAAGACACTGGAAATAAATTCGATCATCTATTTCTTGTACTTTTACCAGACTATGATGAGGTTTGGGCAAAATGGTTAGGATGTAAAAATTAAAATCCATTATTCCTCAAGGTTACAATGTATGGCTTAAATATTATGTTTCTTAGTTATGTAAGTCAATTAGTGCAACCTAGCCTATGATCACCATATCTGTTACTTAGTGTCAGCCATAGAAGTATAAGCCACCCCCCAGCATTGGGCTGTGGAATAGTGGTACTGGGTTCTCTGGAGTGAAGGAGCGCCACTTAGTACCTTTAGATTGAGATGGGGTCATATTTGCCATATCAACCATATTTCTTGTGGTTGAATTCAAGCATATCCTCAAATCTATTTTTACAGAACAATATTGGTTATTACTACAGCAAAAGTTGATTTTGGAGATAAGAAGGTGTCTGCAAATGTTTTTTGGAATAATGTCTAATTCAGGACTACTCATCATTTGGAATGGAGACTCTGTATCCAAGAAGAAGTACCTTTCATGTCAATATACGTACACACTTATACCATATAATTGCATTCTTCTCTTTGTATTTTTTGTAGTAAAGAAAGCTGGGGTCAGGGCATAGGGTCAGTCATGCTATGCAGAGAGGGTTAAGTGTCTTACTTAAGGGCTAGCTTAGTGGACCCTGGCGTTGAACCCACAACCCTGTGAACAATAACACAAATCTCTAACCAGTCTGGTAGCCTATACACAAAAGTCCCTGATAATTAAGACATGTAACAAGACCTTTTCCTCTTCCATAACCCCCCACACACACACACACAGCCCCTAAAGCTTACCAAAAAATGAGAAATACTCATAAATGGTAAATGGTGAAACATGAATATGACACGAAGAGAAACATGAGTGAACTGCCTTAGAGAACAACAGTGCTGACTCCAGGTAAAGCATTGTGACAGTGGTGACCTAGAAAAAATGAGCTGGCGCAACTTCATTGTCCAACGAGGTGCTTGGTAAAAACAAAAACTGCAGAGAAGAGCAAAACCAGCAACACTTGATGACTGGAGAATTTCACCTTTTTTTGGCTTGTGGGCCTACATCAAGGTTGACAGTGGTGACCTGATAACAGCACCTTGGCGCTGCGGAGGTGGCAGCCTGTTGCAGCAGCTCCTGCTCACTTCTGAGCTTTTTCCTAACTTTTTTCCTATTTAGAAGTTCTAAGTTAAGTTTTTGGTAGTTTAGTGTTGCTAACTTGACTCTAGGCACAATGGACACTAAAAGCATGGTGCTTGTTCTGGTTTCTGCGCTACTTTTTTAATTCTTATTTATATTGTGTAATATATATATATATATATAGTGTAAATTATTTATCTACATTTTTGTAACTGAGTGTCTTGCTATCCCTTTCTGCTGTGACACTGAGAATTTCCCCACTGCGGGACTAATAAAGGACTATCTTATCTTATCTTATCTTATCTTAAGAATTTTACCTGTTCATTTATACATTAGATGTCCAAATGTTTGTGGACACCCCTTCTAATGAATGCATTCAGCTACTTTAATTTGCACCCATTGCTGACAGATGCGCACACACACACACACACACACAGTTTGTCTAGTCCCTGTAGAGATGTACTGCCAATAGACTAGGACTCTCTGGAGCAGGTAAAGATGAACCTATTGGCACCATGCTGCCTAAAGCCTGGTATGGGCTAGAGGGGCATTAGGCCCTCCAGCACTGAGCTGTGGAGCAGTGGGATCAGTGTGTTCACTAGAATGATGCTGCTCCATCCAGTACTTTTACACGTAAATGCGTAAATGTATAAAAGGCGAGCTCTTTATTTTCTCATCTTTTCACATAAAAAAACCTGCCATGTCTTCACATACTGACTGTCCAGTGAGTCAGGTCTTCTGCCCAGTGTTTGGATTTGTCTGGTCCTCTCGCGCTCTTCCCGATGACCTCATGGGGCTCGCGCGGAGAGGGAGGAGCCCCGCGCGTTCCTCCGGAGGACTCATGTGGAGAGATAAGCGCTGGGAAACTTTTCTGCCGGAAAATTCATGACCAAAACAGGTACTTCTTCAACATTTCCACACGGATTTGTGCGTGTTTACTATGGCTTTACCAAAAAGCCACTGTGTTTTCATCAGGCTGCTAGTGAAGTTTATGTCGCTGATTTTCTGATGCGAAAAGGCAGCTCGCTCGCTAGTTAG
The DNA here is from genome assembly GCF_030463535.1 of Salminus brasiliensis. Classification (NCBI taxonomy): domain Eukaryota; kingdom Metazoa; phylum Chordata; class Actinopteri; order Characiformes; family Bryconidae; genus Salminus; species Salminus brasiliensis. The sequence goes on along the minus strand of NC_132885.1, from coordinate 15,099,182 downwards.
GACGACGGGAGTTTGTCGGGACATGTCCACAGCAGAAAGGTGTCTGTAACAGGGGCAGTAAAAGTGTCGTTTATGCTAGAGGTAAAGTATGGTCTAACGTGTACTGTAGCTACGTCTAATGTGCGGTCTGTTTATCGCCTGCTAACTTTCCACACCAGCTCCCAGCGGTCTCTGCAGTTTGGTGTTTATCAGGCTCGCTGTTTCCCGGTGGGAGCACTTCAGACTAATGGTAGACTAGCCAGCACCAGCTAACTCCCTAGTTCTGAATGAATAAACCTGTGTAGAATAACACGTAGCTTTGTTGTGTTTAAGGGCGTCTCTAGTTAACCTAGCACTAGCACTAGCTACCTGGTTCAGACTTCACTGTAGACTGACCTCCCGGACACTGAGCTCTGGGACACTTTGGTAAACCTGGCGTGTTCTTAGACATGCCTGACTCTGACTGCACTGGCACTGCAAATCCCAAACTTGTCCAAGAGTGTTCAGTACTCTCCAGTTTCAAGACTTCCTGGACTTTTTCAGGTGTAAAACAGGACAGGAGAGACTGGAGAGGTCACACAGTTCAGACTTTTGCAGGAGGCTGTGGGGGTTTGGTAGTCTGACCCAGCCCAGATGTGTGAATCCTTCACACATGGAGCTGAGTCATTAGGGCTGCTTGTGTTTGGGGTGTTTACACAAGGCACTCCTCTTTATAAAGAATTGAGCTCTACTGAGAGGGTAACGGTCTCAGTGCTGTATGGCAAAATCTACACTTGACACCATTCTCCTGAATGTCTGTCGTAGAAGTCTTTAAAAAAGTGGTATTATGGTATATTGATATGTTGACATTTCTTACAGATCTACAGAGTTTTTGCGAAGGTCTGCATTGGGGTGCATCCTGCTCAGTAAACTGGTGTACTTTTTGGCATAAAGGACTGAAAAATCACATTGTGTTGAACCTGAAAAATGGGCATCATTGCACCCCTATTCCTTACTGAGAGGAAATTGCCATTTAGACTTCAGTTCTAGGGATCAAGGGATCAGATTAAGTGTGCTTCCCCCGCTTGATCAGACGTGTTAGTCAAATAAACACTAACACGCCGCTGTGGTGAAAAGTACTGTTTGTGGAGTCTTTACACGCAGAGACGTGGTGCAGGTTTTTCTAGTTGTTCTACTAAAGCTTTTGTTTTTAATCATATGTTGTGAGACTTTGTCAAGGAACAGACATTATTAGATGTCTAAAGACCTTACATGGTGATTCATTCTTGTCTCATGAGAGTGGAGAACCATCCGAGTCAGGACATTTCCCCTCCATATAGGCAACAGAGTCTGTAGTCATAGCAAGAAGCGCTGATTCCCATGGCCAGTTGGCAAATAACAGGTGCTGGCACTGAGCACACACTGCTGATTTTTGAAGGAGCGCAACAGGGGCATTGACCCAACAGCTATGAGCAGCTTCAGCTCATGTCTCCACAATATGGCCATTGTGCAGCACATTTGTCTTGTTTTCAGATTTTGAATCTATACAGACTTGATACAGATCATGTATTTCATACTGAAATAAAAGTGATAAATCCTAGAACTGCAATATGATGGAAGTTTTCCCATTACTGGGAAAGGCTTAAATTGGGCATGTATGACACCTCATTACCTCAAAACAACCAAAATAGTGCATCTTTACTTTGCTCCAGTAGCACAGTGTTGACTGCCTGGCACTGAAATGGTCAGATAAATGAAACAAAAGTGTAAGGTTTGCCCTTTCTGGCTCATTCGGCAGTATTAATAAATGGGGTTTATATTTGTCAATGGGCTCATAGATCATGGCGGAGACATTTTTACGATGACTTGGTTGTCTCAGTAACTCTGGTGGCCTGTTGAGAACAGCGTGTCTAATAACACAGCCTGTGGTTGTGGCTAGAGTGTGTGCTGTGTTCAAAACAAAAGCAGTGCTGTATGTCCCGCCAGTTAAGCCCCTTCAAATGAGTGGCTGGCGATGCTCACTAATGCTGTCACAGCACATCAAACTAATCTGCCGAGCACTTTCAGTAGTGCTAATTCGTCAAGTTAGGCATGTCTGTGACATGAGCTGTTTTTGTCCTCTTAGCTTTTTTTTGTTGGTTGGCCATGGCATAACCGGTAAAGAAATATATCAAGTGAATTTGGCCAGCAGATTTTTCGAATGCTGACAGAAGTCAGTGTCTGAGAGTCTGTTTTGAGTTTGTGGTAATTAAGACGACTGAAATGGAAACTTTTTAATTACATTTCCCATTACATTTTCCATTAATACAGTTATGCTTTGAATGCTGCAGCTGTTTTTTCTGAAAAAATAAAATACTAAATGATTAACACCACTATTTTTTCAAGTGTGTTTACCATGCTCTTGGATGGCAGGCCAGCTATCTGCTTGGGAGTGCAGCACACTGGCCTAAGAAATGAAATGGAATGTCCTAATGTCTGTGTTATGTCTGTGAGAAAATGCTCTGGTGTAGGTGCTTGATATCACCCCTAGAATGTGTTGACTGTAATTTACCCACACTTTGGGCATTTAAAAATAAAGGTGCTACAAAAAGTTATTTGGGACAAAGGTTCTCCACATACATCATCTTTACAAAAAGTGTTCATTATGGAAATCCAAATTCTTGTAGGGCAAAGACCAACAGAAATGAGCTTTTGCACTCTTTCTTGGACTGGAAGAAATTGATGTGTAATTTGTGTGTTTGGGTATAGAATTATGGAATAAATAATCATGGAGTTTCCAAAGAGTCACTCAGACTCCTGAAACTAGGCCAGTAGACTATCTAATCTATGAAAGAATGCAAGTTTTATTAGAGTATGATCCCCCCCTCCCTCTTCGCCTTTCTGTGTATTGTGTGTGTGTGTGTGTGTGTGTGTGTGTGTGTGTGTGTGTGTGTGTGTGTGTGTGTGTGTGTGTCTGGGGACTGGTGTTGTAGTTCTAAACGTTTAGTAAAGCTGTCTCAGAAAGTGTTAAACTCCAGTTATCTGGGATGTTCGTGTTTTGGTACAGAGCTCAAGGCCTTTAGGAAATTTTGTGTCATGTTTGAATGGAAGCCAGTAGATGTTGTTAGGTAGGTCTGTAACCAGTCATTCTTCATATCTACTGTTTACTTTCGAAAGTTCAGTTGATCGTTGAGGCCAGTGTTATACTGGTTATAGCTCTTGACCCCTGGGGCCTTTCCCATGCCGTGTTATCTTCTGTCTGTCTATCTGTGGTTTGTTTATCAGTTGAGATCAGTGCTGTGACTTCATCTGCACTTCAGTCTTGTGGACTGTGTTACGGATATCCATTGCTCATTAAACAATCGATGACATTCTCATAACTGTCTGCTCTACTGAAAGTAACATAGCTAGATGATTTAATCAGGCGTTTGCCTGAGGCTCTCCAGAAGGTTAAATCAAAGTGTTGAAGAGAGTAATGAAGTGTACTCTATGATGAGAGAAAGCTGAGCAACTTTCTGCAGGACCTGTTAATGTTTGACACAGATCAAATAGCAGAAATCCCCTGTTAACCTTCACGTGTGGGTTTACTGTGTTAGATTTTAAGTTAGTTGTAATGAATGAAGTATCCTAATGGCCGTTTCTGACCATCCTAATGAACTTTTATTTGCTTTTTCTTTGATAACTTATTTATATGAGGAACTTACAGGGTTACAGCCCTGTTTTGTTGTGGAGAGCTATCTTCTCTTGGTTGTTTCACTTAGAAAAGCAAGGCTTCAGAATTGCCTGCCAGTGTCCTTGTCTCAGAACCATACCATACTGTTCTCTCATGTCAAGTTGAGTCTGTTTCCACTGCCTAAGGTGCAACAGTAAATTCTGAGCAACCATTGCTGTGGAAAACATGCCTGAACTCAGACCCACCTGATTCACGGATATAAGAAACTACACTCCCTGCAACAGAACAGTTGCTTTTACTCTTTCTTTTACACTGTTTGCTGTATATGCTTGACAGATGTTGCAATTATATTTCATCAAGTGCCAGATTATTTAACAAATCGTTGGCTTTCTGAAAAAGGCACAGGCTACGCTGAATATCCTGTGCGGCAGATTATAGTTTAGAGTCAGTCGGCTACATGCCAGTTTATGTGACCCAAATCCCTCTGTTTAGTAACTGAGTGAATCTGTGCGATTTACCCACTTACCAAATATGGCCTTTCGTCCACTGAATAACAATTAAGGGCTTGCTGAAAAAGACGCCCTTTTAAAAACATTGTCATCAGTTGTGTTTACAGAGACTGCGACTGTATATGCCTAAAGCTTAATGTGGCTTTGTTTTATTAGGCTAATTGTTTTGAGTTGTCTAGTGAGAAGATTAAAAATATCCTTTTTTTTGAATATGTGCCAGAGCTGGATGGGTGATTTAGAGGAGAATCAGGGTATTGTGTTTTTCACTGAGAGATAAGGAGGAGGTGGACATATTTTGGGTCATGTTGGAAGTTTTATCTGAACTCTTTAGAGAAATTGAAGAGAGCGTTATGATATAGGACAGGTTGTTGTATGTTGCTGAGTTGTCTGTGGTCTGTTTAAAACTTAAATGTAATTTATTTGAAAAGGAAAATTCATCCACCACATTCATACCTTTTATTTTTCTCTGCTTACCATCTTATTACAGTCTCTATTTTACTGTTAACTCTAAATAGTTTACTGGGAAGTTTTCCCCTTACTCGAAATGTAATAGATCAGACCGTGTCCAAGGTTTTATGCAGAGCTATGAGACTAAGGTAGCTGAAAATGAATAAAAGCAGCTGTGGTGAGCCACAGCACATTTTTCTTTATATTAGACTTGTAGATCGAGTGTAAAACTGAAGAAGCAAACCTCAGACACCAAATATGCCATGTCTGATCTGCTACATTTTAGTAAGAGTAAAGTGGTGTAAAAGAACCATTTCTTTAATCAAGGCATCATTTTCCTGCGTGGTAGTTGTTGCACTGGTTCTTCATTGGCTGCGATGTGTTCATATCAAAACTCCAGCAGTATCTGGAGGCATAGGCATGGCTTTTCACAAGGCATGGCCTTATTGTGTCTCTTTGCATTCAATATAGGCATTTTGACCATACTGGCAAATAGCAGGGCCATGTTAATGGTTGGCTGGCATAAAGTGTTATATATACTGTACTATATCTTATACCTGTATAACATAAACACAGGTAGGAAAGCTAAATGAGTAAAGGAATGTGTGGCTTCTACAGATTGCAATTGTGTGTCTCCAGAGGTATTGCTGTTGGCATAGATGTTTTGAAATGCCACTTTTGGGACTGCAGAAGATCAAACCTGGTAGAATACCTAATTTTGTCATGGTTATACTGTAAGCGTTAACCAGTTCTCCTCTTTTTTTATGTGACGGTTTCTGACAGCGTCCCTTCCCTTTACTTTGAGTCATTTGGTGCAGTGTAGTGGGCAACATCCCTGTCTTCCCAGTGCCAGAGTAGGGTTCAGTTCCCTGGCTACATAAGCGCTCCATGGTACACCAATAAGAGACCTTGGACAAGTCTATAATTTGTGTAACATGATTCAGATGTAAGTCACTCTGGATCTTCAGAGCTTCAGACTGCTTTTAGGGTTTAAGACAATACAAGTGTTTGTGTTCTTCCTAATGAAATGGTTTTTCTTCAGTTTATTATGTCATTGATGCTTCCTGGAAATGTGAAGTCCAGACATAACTGTGTTCTGTTTCTCAAACAATGCTTTGCTTTTCAGTGGTTTCATACAAGCGTGACTGGTTACATAAAAAAACTCTCAGTATTGTTTCTCTTTCCTTTCATGTGTGCACTGCACATTGGACTCTGAAGGGCGAGATAACATCCTGGCTGTCCATTGTTTTGTGGTTGCTCATTTCCTGTTTCAAGGTGAAGACTTCCAGCTTCTTCACAATCACCTGTTATCTTGCCCGAAGCTGCTCTCATGGAAGGACTTTTAATGATGTCCTTTAAATTGCCTTTTATTCACGTGGGTTAATCTGTGTTCGACAGAATTTCTGAATTAGCTTGGCACATTCTTAATGGTACAAGGCCGTTTTCTCACCGCTGTTTAAAAATGCCCTGCGTTCAGAGCCGAAAAGGTCACAAGCCTGGCGTTGAGTGCCGGGGTCGTCATGACAACGTGACAAGCAGATTCTGAGGAAGCATTCATGTAGAATGGGTTGATGAAAAGGAGCAGCGGTTAGGCGAGGGGCAGACAGACCGAGAGAGAGAGAGAGAGAGAGAGTAAATAAGGAGATCTGGACTGGAGAAGCCAAGCTAAAGTTTGCTCGTTCTCCTGTTGTTGGAGCTTGGAACACTCACAAAGCCCTCGCTGGTATTTGACAGCAGAATGTGCGACTCGTACAAGACGGAGGCTATCACCTAAACAATGCCACATCCGCTTAATTTGCACGCCCTAGCGTCTCGGATGACCGTGCTACAGATGGCCCGGTTTAACATGTTAACCTGCTCTTTTGTCCTTTTTTTTACAGCTCTGGTAACTGCAGAAGGGTTAGCTTAGAAGAAAACTTTGCAAAGAGCTAATTTTCCTGTCCAAGACCATTCTCTCTAAAATCTGTAAGCAACACAAACATTTTAGTATTTTTTTGATTAATAAAAAATAAATAGAGTTTGGTTTGTGGAAGTAACATATGTCAAACACTGTTGTCTATTAACTAAAAAGAAAATCTGTGATAACCAAAGCAGAACTGTAAAATGGGTCAATTTTAAAACAACATTCTTGGTCATTTTATTTACACCCCCAAAGTTTATGTACACTCTGCCCACTAGCCCTAGTTAAAGCTGGCAAAGTGGTACAACGCGACGGCCTCTTGAGGAGAATATGGTGGTGTAGATGCTTGTCAGTTGTAGGAGAGAAGTTTTCCCAAGATTGTATAGGAGTAACACTAGAGAACATGCAGATCACCACCAGACTCTTGATATTGCACGATGGGTTGCTACATGAACCAGGGGTCACTAGAAAGGCTAGCTAACCCTAGCTTGGAAAAAGCTCCCCCAAAGAAGCACAGCCGGGAAAAGCGCCCTTCTGGGAAGTGCTCACAGATAAACCCGCCAATCTGAACAAAGCTTATCTATTTATTCACAAGCTCATCATAAATGGAAAACCAACATGCTTCATTCGGAGGCAAAATAACATAAAATAATAGTTGTGTAAAATCATATCTGTGTATTTAATTTTATCCAGTTTTGCAGTAAAATTAATAAAATGCAGGTCTTGTGCTTTAGTCCAGTTTGCTCTTCTTAAACAGTTTGCTCCTCTGTTGAAAAGACACATCAAACTAATATCTATAAATTAAACATGTTTCTTAGTAGTTCTAATCTGCCAGTTCTGATTTGATGGTGAATTTTCAGCAGGGATGTTTTTAGAAAGGCATGGCAGTTTGTGATGCAGAGAGGCCAGTCAAGGCCGCTCCTTCAGCTAGATAATAAACACAGCTCAGATAGCAGTCCCCTTTATCAGCACGTGAGAGATAAACCCACTATATGGCTGCCAGGCTACCTGTTGATCTGCTCTTAGATTCTCTCCTGAGGAGCTTTTTCCCCTTGAAGTGCTCAGTGTTCCCACCTCCCTCCTCCTAGGACCTTATCGTTTTTTGCGATGCTGATCTGTCTGTGCAGCTTCTTTGTGCAGAAAGGAGAGACACATGCTGATTTAATTAGGCTCCTGGGTCGAATCAGGTGGCTGGGGAAGGCAGCGAGGGATGTGCTTCTCTTGCTCTCTTTCTTTAGTCCATAAAACGGTTCACTTCATGACTTTATATACTTCAGAGTTGTTTTTACATGCACTTTATAAAAATAAAACCGAACTGAACCACTTTTTAGATCATTTTCAGTGAATAGGAACAGTTCCCCATTTGTGAATTATTAGGACATTTAAACAAGTGATGCGTGCTAGATTGGCTGTATTGCTTCTTTAACTGTAAGAAATGCATAAAACTCCTGCTCTTCCTCTGTTTTTCAATGGCATGATACCCCAGTACCTTTTGTGTTTATACATCTGTGATCAAATGCATTTCTAGGGTGTAAGGATTTGGCAGCCGCTGTTCACCTGGCTGAGGGAGAGACAAAAGGAAAAAGAGCAAAAGAAAAGGAAAGAGAGGTACACTGGAATGTGTGGTACTGTAATTGCCTCCATGTGGTTCACATTTTTGTCTTTTTAAGAGCTTGACTACCATCCTGTAAGCATAACAATATAGATGGAGAAGCAAGCTGGGTGCAGGAGCTGAGAAAAGCACAAGTGTACTGTTATATTAGGTGCTATAGAAATGCATAATCAAGGCAATCTGTAAACAAATGCTGTTAATGACTGTCGCAGTAGATGTAGATATGTAGTATTGTCAGCTTGTTTTGTTTGTTTATTTGAATACAAGCGTTTTCCTCATGGGAACTGCTCCTGGCTCTGAGTGCCTCAATACTGTATGAACGCAAGGAATTTCCTGTCCTCCTCTGTTCTTGGTCTAAATGGGAACTGATTGAAAGGATAAAAGATGGGTAACATGCCAATGCAATCAAAACCAGACTTATTTATAGCTGAACAACAAATGTTGATGCTGTGCAGATTGTTTAGCACATTCAGAAACCAAAGCAAAATGTTCTCATCAGTGTTATCTGGAATACTCTGTCCTTAAGATATTTTGGGTAAAATAACATGGCTTAGTTGTCTTCTTCTCTGTTCTTCCCCAGGAGTTCATCCAGCTGAACACTGCCTCAGTAGGGGGTACTTTTGTAACTGCTTGTCCTAAGCTGTTTCTGTAAGACTCAAATTAACCCAAGCAGACTGGACAGACTCTTTTTACAAGGTGGAGATGGAATTCCTCATGTCTCAGTAGCTGCCAGACTTCTCTTTAGGCAGGCGTCTCAGCTGCCAGTTTCAATTCTACAGCACTTCTTCAGTTAGAATGAGCGGCACGGTAAGCTGGTAGGACATGGAGGGGGGAACGCGTTTTATTCATTTATTTAGTCAGTGGTGTTTTTTAGGTTTTTCAGACATTTGCATTTCTCACTCACTGTTCTGAAGAATCAGCGGATTTTATGTATTCCTTATTTAGAGGTACTTTATTCACCTCATGACTCATGTGGATTCTTTTGAGCTGAGGTGTGTGTGTGTGTGTGTGTGTGTAAGGGCAGGATGAAAACCCTGCAGTATGGGGGTACTTTAGCCTTGCTGTAATCAGATCCTAACTGTAACACTTGTAAGTGTTAAACACTGGTCTCAGATTACCATTAAAAGTCCTCTACCATCATAGTAGTTCAGTAGCTTTGTAAGGGCAGCATTTGTAGACCGGTCTGGGTGGGTCTGCTGTGTTTCTCACACACAGGTGTCGAAGTGGGGAGTGTGCTGTGAAAGTGTTGTGTGGTTTTTCTGCATCCTCGTACAGAATGTCTACAATGTTCACACATTGACAAAAAGCTTTCATGTGATGCAATTGAGGGTATTTTGATTATATGTCTCTTATCTGGATCTTGGCTTTTGGAGCTTTTAAATTTTGAAGGGAAAAAAGTGACCGAACCACACCCCTGCTCTACCTAGCCACCACCTAGACCCTCTCAGACTAATGTGCTCCAAATTACGTTTGAAGTATGGACATTTATGAGAATTTGCTAAAAGAAAAAAAAGAAAAAAGAAAAAAAAAAGGATTTTAAGTTGCTAGGTAGGAGGTTTCATCCATCTCCTTCAGTTTTTTTTCTCCCTTTACCTTTCTCCACGAATGGACTCCCATCAACTCCTGCTGTGCTGTATTATCTAAGTGGCTTGATCGATGAGTTTCTCCAAGTCTCTTGAGAGTCTGCTGGCTTTTTCATGCTTGAGCTGAGTGTTCAATTCTGCAGCGGGAGTTCAGCAGGGTCTCTGAGTATAGACCTTCACCTACACCTTTCAGATGCACTTTGAGTATAAGCCTCAGTAATAATTAATCATTAGTGCTCAAGCAAAGGCAAGAACCACACAGGCAGAGGCTTACTCTATTATATTTTGTGCAACACAGTTCTGTGAAAATTGTAGTTTTAACTAGGTAGTTGGACAGTATGATCAAATAAAACATTCTTGTGGTTTAAAAAGGGTAACAATAAATGCATCGGACTGAACGTACTGATTTTGACTGCATTTTTGTGTTCATTTTTAATATTTTATTAATGTACATTGTCAATATTTATATATTAGCCATATGCTCAAAGTGGTTGGTGGTATTACTGTGCTTGAGTAATTAAACAGTGACCAATAAAACTCAGAATGTTTTTGATTGATCATGAACATGGCTGTGCAGTCATGCAGCTCCATTCCCCTTTTAAAAAATAATCAAGCCAAGAACCTGATGCACTGATGCAGTTCGAAGGCAAAGACAGGCTAAAACGATAAATTCACTTTTTTAATGGGTTTGACCCTTTCAGTTTGTCTATTTGAGCTAATTCAAGGGAAGAGCAGACACGGTGTATAGAAATGTTCCTTTTATCATGACGAGTGGCCTTAAAGGCTCAAGTTCAGCCGCACAGCATCAATTAGATGTGGAATGCTGAGAATCCGACAGCTTGTTTTCCGGCATAACAAGATAGCGGAGTGGAGCTGTTCTGTCTAAATATTGGAGCATTCTTTCCGTACTGGCCTGCCAGAACTCACCCACTGGATTCTGAGTGTGGGAAATATCCCAGAATTCCTCCTGCAAGGGAATTATGAGGATAATGTAGTATGTGTCAGCAGGCTTTTTGCTGATGGAAAAAAACTATTGTCAATCTGAATCTTGAGCCATTATTGACCCACAAAATTGCCTTCTTTGTGCCCACAGGGTGAATAAGAGTGAGAAGATTGCAGAGGTGGCACTATGTTTAAGGCAGTGCTGAAAATGAACAGAGAAGGGAAGGGGAGCAAGAAGGACACAGGTATGTGCAAACTGGAAGCATGCTATGTTTAAGTATCTTTAAAAATGTTATTACAGTATGCAGATTGGGACAGTGCAATGCTCTGATGTAAATTAGACTTACGAGGCCATATATGGGAGCTTTACCTATCAAACATCCACTATAAAACTCACACTACTCCACTTACTGCTTAGTTGTATGTTGATATACAAAATGTATGTTAACAGTATGTACTGTGAATATAGAGTATTGTGATACTATAAGACATCCTACTGCAAGTTTACTCTGAATTTATACTTATTTTTAAGGTAACTACCACACATAGACTGTATTACTGGACCTGTTTCTACAGTTCATAAGTACAGAAGGTGTTAAATTGTAGGAAACTATGCATATAATCGAAGTCACTGTATTTTCAACTCTCATATTTAAACGGCTGAGGTAAGGTCAGCACTACAGTGGCTTGCATGCATCTTAGTCTGCATCTGGCTTCTGATAAGTGTACCTGGATTTATTACCTCAGCCTGCAGACTGCATTTCTGTCTCAAAAACAGGTGTTCAGGTGTAGATGAGAATCAGGTGGGAAATGTTTGTTGCCCAGGTGTGTTTGTTTGGGATCACTCCCATGATGTTGCCATGGAGCAGGAGCTGCTCGTAAATCTCTTACCTGGCTATAAATCATTTCCCCTTTCCCCATCTAATCTGAAAGTGGGGACTTCCAATTTTTTTTTTTTTATATATACAGTTCTACCATATAAACTCTAAACAATAGCAAGATAAAACCTGACCATTTCTAATCTAATTTATAGATTTATGCATCATCTTAGTTTATTTTCATGAATTTTTTAAGTTCAGTTGACTTGAGCTTTTAAACGAGTGGTCCAGTGAAACATGCAATCTCTTAGAAACCTAAAACCAGCTATGAGTCATCTTTGTTCTGCAGGTGACTATGCTTGTGTGATCTAAACCCTGTGGAGTTTTAGTTCTAAAAAGTTTGCTCTTCTCCACCAGAATAGCTCAGGCTTCGACATGTCAGCACTGAATGAACTAATCACTAATAAGAACAAAGTGTGTCTGGCCTGCCCAGACAGCCTCTACCTTCAGTGCTATGTTGCTCACACACCTACCTTTTTATGTGGAACCCCTGTGTATGACTTAAAGATGTGTTTAGATTTCTTGGCGGTTTTGGCTCTTTAGAAATGAACCCTGGTGTGATTGCTGCATTAGTGTGCTCAAAGTCGATTAAGCAGACCAAACCCAGGAGGAACATTTGTTTTGTCCCTGTGTAACTGCTTTATGTATAAAATTTAGAATTTCTGATGCAGTTTTAAAGCATGAATGTATGATCACATTTTCTTGAGCTCGCAATCTGTAATTACAGAATGGATATTGTGTGTTTTAAACGAGTCAGAGGTCCGTTCCCCTAACGTGGTAACTCACTTGAGGCAGTGAGTTATACTCACCTTGCTTGACCCTGTGAAAAAACCATAGTAACACAGACTCTCATGACAGAGTATCACAAGACATGAGTAAAATCCAGGACCTTTGTTTAGGTCAGTCTAGTTTTGGTGGACTATTGTAGGATTATTGTAGTTACCGCTGCCAGATGTATGTTGTTAAATCTCTACAATCTATTGTGATCTTTGACATATGACTTTTGTTTACATCATTTGGTTTGATGTCTAACTCATCAGTGTGAATGTTAAGTGAGCCCAGACTAGGGGTGTGTTTATACTTGTCAGCTTTGGTTCTATTAAAACAAATCCTGGTGCAATTGCTCTAATAGTACAGCTTGTTAAAGTAAGCATGAATGCTGCCTTTCGTACTCTGGTGCGCACCCAGCAAGCAGACCGAGACCACCTGAGCAGATGGGCGTTGGTCTGTTTCTAACTCTAACTCTGGTGAGGTCCATTTGAAGTATGAACACAATACGAGCCAAACATACAATTGTTCATAGGCACGGGGTCACACCTGCCTAGATGCTGTGTACAAAAGTTTGTAGACCTGCTCATCCATCATGTCTTCCAAAACCATGTTTCTAAAGTCCTACATTGCTGTGAAGGCCTTCACTAAATGTTGGAACATTGCTGTGAGGATTTGAATGTATTCAGCCACAAGAGGATTCGTGACCAATCTGACATTTCAAACATAATTCAGTGAGGTTCTAATGACTCCGGAGAACGCCACTTCACAGCTCCGTTGTACACTACGGCCTGACGCGGACTGTGTCCGCAACCACACACTACCACGCTATACAGTGTTTTAAAACTAGCCACCGCTAGATTTGCTTCATTAAAGAAAAGCCGTGTGTGAGTTGATATGCAGCCACAGTAACATTTAAATTTTACAGCTTTAACACACATTGTTCTGTGAATGAATCAGCATGATCAACATTGTGGTTTAATACTGATGTCAAGACAATAAGATTTCTTAAGTCTTAAGGATCCAGCGGTTCGATTGGTGCATTATTGTTTTCTCGCTAATTATTAGGTGACTAATGCAGGACCTGCGGGCAGACCCCTAATTGCTGCCTTTTGTCACACATGTGTCATACGTCACCCTATTTTTTTCTTTTGGTTAGTTTGCAAATGTCAGCATAATCGCAAAGCAAACGGGGACTAAAATGCAGCAATGTATCATTTTCTTGCTTGGTCCGAACTACAAGTATAAACACACCCTAAAATCCAGCAGTGTATAATATAGAGCATACAGTGTATAATTGTGTGCTTTGCTCTGGACAAAGGGAGCCAATCTACAAGTGTAAACGCACCCTTAAAATTAAGCCTAAGAAACAGGATCCAGCTCTGGACTTGTAGACCTCTAATCTGAGATGCCTGACCCAGCATTCTTTATAGATAAACTGAGTAGTTTCTTGCTCTAGTTCCGGAATAGCATCACACGGACCCTCTTGGAAAGCACCAAGTTAATCCAATCAAGTATACATGGCAGAATTCCTGATATCCTCTGAGAAATGATAGTAACATGCTGGCCATGAAAGATTCACAAAACCTGCTGCTCAGTACCGTTCATATCTTCTAATTCTAGGCCTCTAAGCAGTCTAGTTACTTCCCAGTTTGCTCTTATGTAAGATGATTTCAGTAGTCATGCAGGAACAGCCCGCAGTTCTGTTACCCTCACCTTTTTGGTGGTTATAATCTGTCATGTTAAAGGGAGGGCTCCTTCTTCCAGTACACTTCTCCTGTCCGTCTCTGTCACTCCTTGTTTCTCGCTCTTCCCACTGGCAGAGAAAGCCTTGGCCCATCTTCTTGCAGTTGCTTTGAATTAGTAGGAATGTCAAGTTTCTTCTGCTTTTGAAGTGGTGGGCACTGTAGTTATTTTACAGGCTTCCACTGGAAGGTTTCTATTATAAACATTCAGCTCACTCAGTGATGTAATGGGAATACAAATTCGAAAAAAATGTGTGCATCCACATTTTATCAGGTATCCTTCACATTTGGTCTATTTTTCTTGTAGATTGAAGATCTGAAGATTGGACGCCTACGGGCAAGTCTGCACCTGGCTAGATTCTGTCCTTGCTTTCTATTGGGATACACAGGGCAATGCTAGCTTGGAAGTCACACTTGGATCTTTTTAGATTCTGTAGTGTTTTAGATTTAGCTTAGGCCTGCATACATTCTCAGGTTGGATTTTCAAACTGTCCAGCACATTCTGTGATAGAAGTGCTTCAGAGCTTTTTAGTTGTAAAACCAAACTTCTCTCACAAGACTTTCAAATAAAGTTCTTGGAAAGTACAGTGTTAACCAAATTAAGTACACATGGGAGCGTTCTTAATGTTATCTGAGGACTGATGGTGACATACTGCCCATAAAAGATTCACAGAACCTGCTGCTGAATCTCACAGTTATCCAGAAAAGCCTGCAGACTGTGAGGATGCCATAATACCCCGTCTGTTACAATGCAGATTGCACTATAAACCCTGAAACTGCTAGAGCCTGTGTGTGAGCTCACACTTCAGTTCCACACTCATAATGCTGTGTCCAAAAGTTTGTAGACCTGCTCATCCAACATGTCTTCCAAATCCAAGGTTGTGAAAAAACAACCTACATTGCTGTGAAGGCCTTCCACTAGATATTGGAACATTACTGTGAGGATTTGAATGTCCTCCGCCACAAGAGGATTAATGACCAATCTGGCTCATCCCAAACATGTTTCAATGGGGCTCTAATGACTCCAAAGGTTAGTAACTACTGAGTTCAGTTAATAGCTTGTGTGGGTAGCTGATGTAAGATGTAGCAGAAGTGGCAGTTAGCACTCTCCACATTTGGCTTTCAACTGACTGGCTTTATGTGACTCAGAGGAAAGCATGGGCTTTCACACTTCTGGCTGCTGGGTGGGAATTGGATATCACTAAAAATTGAGGAGGAAAAAGCAGATGAATAACTAAATAAGCTTACAATTTTGGGTTTATATAGGGTCTTATAGGGTTTTGCTGGTGTGCACAGACAGTTCTCTGTGTTTCTCCTCTGTGGCCCATATAATATGGATTACTAAAGCATTTTGGTTAAGGCATTTAATATCTTATATATTGATCATAGCCATTTTTCGTCAGTAGCATGATCTTATGAAAAGTGCATTAAAGTCTCCTGGCCATTTGTTATGGAGCAGGGTTGCAGCAGAGTTGCCTAGATTTTGCTTACATGGCTGAGACAGTGTGCTGCTGGGATTTTTAAAAGAATTGTGGAAAGTTTGCTCCTTTGCCAGGGACCATAGCCATCGGCCTGCTTAAGGCAGCTCCAAATCACACCGGGATTAGTGCAACTAGTGTAACCGATTTTACTCCTTTATTTTTGTGTAATCATCCTTTAAACTGTGTGGCGGTCCACATATTTGATCAGCGCACATCTGTTTAGTTGAGTAAAGTATTGTTTTAGCTGTTAAATTAGAGTTTCTGTTGTATTTACAGTGATGTGTGTCCATTTTGGTTATGGCCTTATTGAACCCAAGGTCTGCGCAATAAAGACAAAATTTGATCTTGCCTTCAGGGCCGACTGACGGATCAGTTTCTGCTTGTGGCATATAGCCGTCCTTAAATGACATCCTGCAAAAGTCTACTTTCTTTGCCTGTTTCACTCAGAACTAGTATCTAATATCTGCATTAGGTTCTGTTTAAATTAGAAATTTCAAATTTCAAACTTTTATCAGTTCCCTCTGAAGGATCGTGGCCTAAATTCAAAGGTGTTCGTGTTGGCCTATCTTATGCTGTTGGCTATGCAAAGCTTAACGGCATGAGGAAAGGCACCTGTAAATGTGTAAAAGTGTGTGTCCTTTTCTTGGCCAGAGGCCTTCCAGAATGTCATGTTCCCATTCGCAGGATCTCAGGCTTCTGGAATCCTCTCAGAGCACTGGCTAGTTCCTGGCTAGTTTTGAGAGATGAGTGTCTTCAGGTGAGTTCAGTGTAGCCTGCTGTGCTGTAATCTTTAGGGAGTGTCTCTGCCAGCCTTCTACTCACAGAGTGGTTATTACTGTAGTGTGTAGGAGTTGCAAGGCTTGCCACACTTGCACTATGACTAGCTCTGCTTATCTGTTTCCCACTCGTTAAATCCTACCCACTCAGTGTTTAGATTTTTTTGTCTGTCCACTTCTCCCTTGATTTGATTGTCTGTGTTTGTCAGACGCACACACAAACACTTGTCATTACGTCAGTGGAGACTGCAAAGTACCACAAAATGATACTTTGGTCTCAGCAGTGTTTGCTTGAGGCCTCCGATACTCTTTGTTTATCATTCCATTTGCTGTGCATAATGTCTTTGTCAGTAGTGATTTGACTGTGGTGTTGACCTTTCTGTCATCTCTCAGAGCAAGATATTAAATCCAGATATTTTCTTTAACCGCAAAAACTATAGTGATGTTCCTGTGAGTTCAACAAAGAAACACTAACATGGGTCAGCTTGTGTCCGATCTTTTGTAACTGTAGCATTTTTGAAACAGAATAAATGCTGTGGTTGCTGTCATGTTAGGGTGACTTGACAGAGATGCTTTAACTACAGCGCTGAAAAATGCTCAGATGTGGTTTTACAAGCCTATATACAACCCTGTTATTTTGCCTTAGAATGAGTTCAGACCCTAACTGTGTCAAAAAACCCCTATGTGCAGAAATCCGGATCACTATATAGAGCGCTATTATAGAGAACAAAATTCCACAAGGTACTGAACAGTTTCATACATGTCGTTATGTATGTGACCTCATGTGGCCATGTCACTCCACTGCTGCGTTCTCTTCACTGGCTTCCTGTAGCTGCCCGCATCAGATTCAAAACCCTGACGTTGGCCTACAAAGCCCAGAAAGGACTAGCCCCTCCAGACTTAATGGCAATGGTCAAAAGCCGATCCGCATCAAGAGCCCTTCGAGTTTCAAGTACAGCTCGGCTCGGCTCGTCCCGCCATTCCTCACAATCCACGGAAGACAAGCGTCCAGACTTTTTTCTGTCCTGGCACCAAAGTTGTGGAACGAGCTTCCCCTGGGTGTCCGAACGGCTGAGTTGCTCGCTGTCTTCAAACGCAGTCTGAAGACCCACCTCTTCTGAGAAAACTTGGGCGAATAGCAGAGTGGTCTCCTTACTGACTTGTGTTTAGTAATGTCTAAACTTAGAGGTATCTTTGAATTTTTAGCCTTTTCAAACTAGCTGAGGCTTTTCTTGGGTAAATAGCAAAGCACTTTTGTAAGTCGCTCTGGAGAAGAGCGTCTGCTAAATGCCTTAAATGTAAATAGTCTGACCGTTTTTAGAGAAGCTTCGCATCAATCTTCAAACCAAAGTAGTAGTTCACTATGTAGTAAATAAGGCACAGTTTCAGACACGGCTACTGACTTTCCTTTTATGGTGGATTCATGAAAAAATATAAATACAAACATTTTTGTAGTTTTCCCCCTTATTGGATGGCAGGGTTGTGTGGTTAGCTATCTGAACAGATTCTAGCCAGTCAGCTGGATTGGCTTTCAGTTACTCCAAAGGCATCTTTGTGATTGATAACCACATTGCTGCATTGCTAATGGTCAGCTTACCGTTTGCTTTTATCCTTGTATCCTTGACTGTATGGCTCTTGCTAGTGGGCTAGGTGTATGTACATTTAACAGCATATAACAGTCTGTAGTTATGAGTTTTGGAAATGACCTGTTTTGCAGCTCTTTTGAATGAGAGCTCAAGAGTGTTTGAGGTTCATGGTACATCACTTCCATGGACCGAGCTCTCATTATTCAACTATGTCCAGCTAAGTACAGTTTCTATTAAAGCACTTTTGAGTGGTGTGTAACGCCTGGTCATATGCACACACGGACTAGACAAATACCTGTTGCATATCATAAGGGCAGTATTTTTAGTGTGAATAGATCAGTTCAAGAGCCTTTGATATTGGGATAATGTGTGGAATGCAGGAGCCCTGATAATACGTATTAGCTTAGTGTGGTGTCTAGGTGCGAATGGCAGTGCTATCAGCACAATGTGTCAAAATTGCCCTTTTGAAGTGGTTCGACATTTTAGGTAAATTATTACCTTGTTCATCCTGGTCACAGTTTAGCCCTGTTTATTTCAATCATACATGCGCTTCTTTTTACCCCATTGAACTCTAACACCTTCTTATTGTATTAATTTAATTTTTGCAAATTTTTACTTTTAACTCCACTGTGTGTGTGTGTATACCACTGTGCTGAAAAGTAGAACATCACTAAACCTACATAGTCTTCAGTAAGAGGTCACTGTTGATTCAGCTGTGTGTGTGTGTGTGCATGCTTAGCTGCTGCAGTCTGTCTCAGCAATATGTTCATGCAACAAGACATACCTGGTTTCCCATTGGTTGGTTTGCAGCCAGACAACAAAAGAGACTGAAATCCTCCTCCTCCTCCTTTGATGTGCTCAGGTTGATGGACATACTAGCAATACTGATGACCCTCAACGCTAGAATGCTAATTAAAGAAAACATGGCAGAGGCTGTAGGAATGGTGTAGGAGGAAGGATGGTGGAGAGAGGGATTGTGATTAGGTGACTATGAGATTCACAGAATACTTTTACAGAATATTTTTGGCCTCTTGCTGTTTGTCATGTTTCAGTTCACACCTCAGGAGAGTTTATCTAAAACAAACGGATGTGAATACTCCAGGAATATGTGAGGTTCTAGGTCAGTAGGTTGACGACATATTCATTGAACCAGTTTGAACTAAACTCTTCTGACACAAACACAAAGTTAATATGATTGTTTTTGAGGTGTAAGATCAGAACCCCCTCAATCCTTCTGCCTGCCCTGACTTTGCTGTAATCTGCGCAGGGCGCTCAGTGACTGCGCAGAACGCTTGGTGAAATATTAAACAGTCAGGGAAAACCAAGCTGCCCATAAGGCCTGTTTTTCTGGTTCACTTTCTTCCCAGCAACTTTTTCCAGTCCCAATGCCACTGTCTCCTCCCTCTCGGTCAACTGCCGCCTGCAAGCAGGAGTCGGGGTCTGTTCTTCAGAATGCTACTTTCTCTAACGTACTAATGACAGGACTGCTCTTCCTCTCAGAGGGGTCTTCCTGTAAATGAAGAGTTTTATTCCTAAGTACACTGCAGTATTACCGCAAAAACAAAAAATGGTTAACCAATAAAATAAACATTTTTATGGAATTTTCTTTGTCTTTTTCCATATTTTTTCTGATGACTAACACATCTTTGCGGTTAGCTTGTCTGGGGAGGTGTAGACGCCAGTCCAGCTCCAGATTGTTTGGTCTGATTGATCTGGTGGGCTTGTTTACAGCTTTTTGATTGAATGTGTTTTTTGTTTTTATATAGCATGTTTTTTTTTTAACATCAATTCATGTCCTATAGGAATTTAGGGATACTAATACACTAGTAAAATTTTGAACCAACCACATAGTGTACCATAGCAAACACCCTGACAGACACCCTAGCAATTACCTAGCAAAAGCATTTTACCCTAGTGACTTACGCCTCACAAAAATGTACTTTTCGTCATGAAATTCCCATGCCTGCTTGTTCCTGTGTTATAGTGACTGACAGTGGTTGAAGCATGTAGTTGATGATGTGCATTCTGACTAATCTTGATGTTCAAATTAGTGAGTGATGGTTTGGTTAAGTGCAGCTAAAAAAAAAAGAAAAAGACTAATCATTTTCATACAGTGAAAAAGACATAACACTTAGTTTTTAAAGGCAGCAGCACTGCTTCTAGAACAATGTAGTAGCATATAGAAGTGTACATGTGTGCTGCAGTAGATGAGGAGAGGGGGATGTATCTTTTACGTATCTTTTACACATCTTTTTCTTAGACTTTTCTCCTGCATGGTGTGTCTTCATGCTATCAAGTTCAGTTAACACTGCAAACAGTTATTTATTGTTTTTGCTAACATTACGGCACAAGTACGGCACCTATGTTCACGGTAACAAAGTAACAACCCCTAGCATGGACAAAGTAAACTCTCACTTTACAGCCCAACTGTGTAGTAGAGTATTTCATGCCCTTGGCCACAGGTGCTGTTGTAAGGCTGAAAATTTGTGTCGTTCATTGGGGACAGCTGTGCTATCCACTGTGGATCCTGCAAAAGCACACACACACACACACACACACACACACACACACACACACTTATATATATATATATATATATATATATATATATATATATATATATATGCCTGCTGCTGGTTGTGGCTGTACTTACAAGCTAGCTAAAACATCACAATGATATATTTATGGCTTTTCAGAGCCAGTGTTCTTATCAGAGTAGACCATCTGTACTGTTGTCATGTACTTATTCTTTTGTGTTCCAAAAAAAGAAATGAACCAATTCATCGTCTCTTTTTTTTTTTTTATCAGTCAGGTCAAAGGTGAGTTGACTTTGGGAGCAGAAAAAATAAATTGCTTTATGGGAGTTTCTTAGATGGGACATGGCAGTAAATTACCATAGCATGATCCTAATGGACCAGAGCAAGACCATGCTTTGGAATACTGAGTTAGGAAAAATTCACGCCGTGGAAAAAGATTTATTTTAAGAAACATAAATGCTATTAGTTGTAGATTTGGCAACTACATTTTATTCTTCAAGAATGTCAAAAAACATGCATACACAAGTCTTTTGCATCCCAGATTGGAATGACTTCACCTCTCTGTGCCAGGCCCAGACAGGGAAACAAACAAATAAACTCAACCACATAGCATTTGTGTGGTCCAAGACTGTTTCTGGATACCTGGACCACAAAGGCAGTCTTAAGCCAGAGTGCACTGTCACTCAGCTACTCTCCATGGTGGATTGGAACTTATCAGTCAACAGCCATTCATCCAGCATTCCTCATTCCACCGCAATCAGCACACTGATATTTTCAGACCTTAATAACTCCAACTACAGTGACTAAGCTCTTTGTCTTTCTCCATTAGTGCTTCTCCTCTGTGGAGCTCTGCAACTTTCCTTATCATACTGTTCTTCGCACTGAATTACCTTTGGTATTTTCATTATTGATGTGCCATGGCGGGCTGCTGCTGCTGGTTTTATGTTCCTTTGGGCTTTTAATATTTATGGTACTCATGTCAAATATTTGTTCACTGGTTTTCTGTCTGGAGGTTGGAGAACACACACAGTATATTTCAGAAGAAGCTCTGCCACCTCCCTCCCGAAGAAGAGTGTTGTCGTAATAATGCTCACCACAGGACATCCAAAGATCGAGAATAACTGCGATCTACCCACTTTGCATGAAGTTGTTTAAAGAAGGGGATTTACATTTTTACATTTACAGCTCTCACTCTCTCTGGCACAGTTCCTTCCATTTGGTTCCAGTGGTGGAGAAACCTGTTCCTAATGGCTGAACTCCTGACATACTGTACACAGTCAGACCAAACAGCTAGACTTGTCGTTTCCCAGTTAATAGTTTCTTTGAGTAGGTGTTCTTGGTGTCTTCTGTAGAGCCAAGTCTAGTTTTGCAGATCAGAGAACAGTGTGATTTTGAAATGGGTTGATGTTAGGGAGGCCCTGATCCAGTGGTTCAGGGTCGGGGCAGTATTCAGGCAGCACTTGCATTAATCAGATTTCATCTTTTAAGCCTAATCCAGTTCCAATTCTTTATTTTTTACTGTTACAGTACAATGCCCTCTGGCATCCTCTAGGCAACATTATTGTACACAATGTGGACAAAAGTATTGGGACACATGTTTATTCATTGTTTCTTCCGAAATCAGGGGTATTGGAGTAACTGTCTCTACTATCTAAGCTTTCAACTAGACATTGGAGCATTGCAGTATTTGATTGCATTCAGTGACAGTACTGGAGGACTACCTCATCCCCAACTCATTCAAGATGTATTGGATGGAGCACCATCATTCCAGAGTACACAGTTCCACTGCTCCACAGCTCAATGCTGTGTTTCTTTCTTTCTTTCTTTCTTTTTTTAAAATTTTATTATTTTTTTAAAACCTCAAGCCCACGTCTGGCATTAGGCATGGTGCCAATACAGGGACTAGACAAGCGTTGTGTATGTGCATTTGCACATGTGTACCAAGTAGTCACACAGTGAGGAACCAAAAAAAATCCTTTATAGAAAATGAGATGCATCGACAGTCGTTTTATCACACCGCAGCCCTCTAAATCATAATTGAATCATGAGCTGCCTAGCGATTCCTACCCCCTCGTAACAATAGCTTTAAGAAAGTGGGCGGCCACAGAAGTGAAATTAACTGGTTGTTTATTTTACTGAGAAACCTGCAAAAAGAATGGGGTATACTTTCTCTCTGAGTACTGTCTAAAAATGGTGCTGGTCCGGTACAAAGGCTGTGCACTCCTTTCTTTATACGAGAGTTATGGGATCACTGATTCACTCCTTTTTTGAAATGTTGACATTTTCCTAAAAACACTGATGTAAATCATAGTACACAGAGTACCTAAACTGGAAATTACACTGACAGGCAGTGACACTCTATTGTTCTTGTTGAGACCTACTTGAGTATCTGAGCTTTCTGTACACCAAGAGGCAACCATTAACTGGGCGTTACTATATATATACACACACACACACACGTCCTTTGGTTTGGAAATGTATTCATGCTTTTCAGGTGTGTCCACACAAGGCCCACCCCAATGCTCATGTTTCCAGACAGGCAAAATAAAGGCACCATGGGAATGCCCTTGAATCTGGCCTGCTCTGTGTTTACAAGACCTTAGCACATAACAGACCTCAGATTCATGTTTTCTCTCTTTCCTTCCCTGCTCTCCACTGCTCTCCTCTTCTGCCAACAAATGAACCATATTTTGTTTAATTTATAACCGGCCTGTCAGGTTCACTGTTAAATTCTATAGTTGAAATGGGCTCATGTAACCATAAGTGCATCAGGCAATGTAATCCAATAATTCAGAGGCCTGTTGATAAAGCACTTGGAGAAAACCTGACAGTATCAGATCTCAGTCACCTGAACTTTCACCTCATTTCTGCTCCCTCTGTTACTGTAAATGCAGTGCTTATGATGCAGTAAATGGAAAGGGATGTATGTGAAATCCATTATTTTAATATAAAGCAGATTTAAGAGAAACACTTTGCGACTGAATCTTTTGCTATTCCATATTAGACACTGGAGCCTGTGTAACTCTTCATAAATGGGTTTTATTGTAAGTGGTGATTGATTCACTCAAGAACAGATCACAAGTTTTTTTTTTTTTCTTCATACTATTAGTTGCTGATGGATTCTCGTTCACAGATGGTCAGCATGCAAGCAGGACTGTGAAACCCTGGTGTCCATGACCTTGCAAATGCCTGTGTAGTGAGCGAGAGAGAAAACACAAGAGAAATGCCAAACAGATGAAGGTTGTTTCAGGATGGTGGTGGTGGGAATAAAGTGATGTCATTCTCTATGTCAATCTGCTCTTTAAAACCAGTGTTATCTTAGTTCTATGCTACCATGGGAGGAGGTCCAGTCACACTGGGAGATGGGTTAGAACAGTGTATCAGTGACCTGGTGGAGATTCAGGGGTTGTGTGTTTTGGGAGTGAGCTGCTGTTGACATAATTGTTAGTGGTGTGAAGGGCTGAAACAATTTATTGACATTTTTAATAGTGATAATTGTGGTGATTTATATAAATAATAGTCAATAACAAAAGACATAATTGATTAGTTAGCATGTTTTAATAGCATGATTTGCATGTTGTAATAATGTCACAGGACTGAAAGACCTATTCACACTAAGTTGGTTAGTTTTTTTTCCTGACTGAAAATGTATGCAGTTTCTAATTTGGTGGCACTTTCATACCAAATAGTTTTTTCCCCTATGAGCTCTTAAATTACCTTCCGTGCTCTCTAACCAGGGCCTGAAACTTCAGATTCTTAACTGGATTTTTTTAGATCACAATATCTAAAGACATGTTTTACTATATTTATCACAATATTTCATCATGTAGAAAAAATTCACCAACAGTGTAAAACTGCTATCCAAATACTCTTATTTGGTGAGTACAGTGATTTATACTCAAAATATGCTGCACTCCACAGATAATCAGTGCTTAGAGATATCTACGATACACTCATAAAAGCATATTGTGTACCATGATAACATTTCGATATAATATTGTCATATGGCCCAGCTCTACTCTTAACTCTACAATCTCCCACCTGTGTAACATAATTCATATTCTAGCTGAAACTCAAAAATGACCAAGGGAGTTGAAGCTTTTAACGCCTCTTATTACAGTCTTATTATGGTCCTAAGTGACGCAGTGACCACTTCAATGAGGATTTGAACTCAAAGGCTGTGTCTGAATGTCAGTGGAAGTGCAAGAACTGACCAGGTCTGCCTACTGCCGTTCATGTTCATGTTGCAGCATTAGTGAGAAATGCAATGTGATCATTCTCTTAGCTATTAGTAGTTAAGTAACCATATACATCACTATCTAAGCTCAGAAGTGTGACTGGCTAGGACTGTTTTGCCCTTCTGTTGTTGCCATGGCAATCAATGTGGCCAGATAGGAGTTTGCAAGCAAATACAACTAGAGTCTTACCATACAGATTGGATTTGGTCTCTCGTAACTTCAACCCACAGACTAGACATACCGCTGACATAAATCTGATTTAACACGCAGTGTGAACAAAGCCCAGAAGCACCTGAATCAATCAGCATACAGCTCCACTGCTTTCCTGATTCCCAGAGTTGTGTATTAGCATGCAGCAGGCTTGTTCGTTTTGGTCATGGGGTGGGGTCGCCATGCACACATTTCTGGGGTTTATTGAGTGTTTATAGAGTGTCGTAGGATGTGTTTTTAAGGCCTGATGGAGTGGACATATTTTGAGTGTTTTGTTTAGTTCAGTCACTGATTGCTCTGGTTCTCGTTAGGTGTTAATTAAGGCTGTTATGGGGTGTGTTCAGAAGAACAGTTGGTCACACACTGCTCTAATTAGTGTGTGAATTAGAGTGTGTGAGTTGGTGTGTCTGAGCGCACAGTCAGACACACATAATGCCTGAAGGAAGGCTCCCCTTTGATCTGCTAAACAGCTACTTGTGTGTAAGTTGCATTGGGGTCCAAGAGTCCATCCTGCTGGCTTCTAAGTGTCGAACCCCACTGCGCAGTTCAGTTTGCCTAGTTGTTGATTTTCCAGCATGGAGCTTTGTGTACCTCTCTTGCAGTGAAGACATTTATAATATCTGCATCCTGTAAAACAGAAGTCATGAGCAAGGTTCACATCACTCAGTATGTGACTTCTGTACACTCTCAGTGTATGGTTTTTATTGCCAAATGGAAGCCAGAAAGTCTTTGTAAGATGTGTTAGGCTTTGTAAGATGTGTTAGGCTTTGTAAGATGTGTTAGGCGTCCAGAAGAAAATAACATGAACAAAATGACTTATTTCTTTCTGATGAACAGGAGGACAAGATGTTAGGGATGCAGCAATCTGGACCAGAGCCGTTATTCAGTGTTCTTCATGGAAAAAACTATTGATGCTGGTGCCAGTGATGATGCCTGCATGCTGTTGCTGTCACGCAAAAAGCTTGTATTGCAGAAATTCCAGTTTTACAAAAGAAAGAACAAACATTCTTAACTTTCAGTGGAATGTATTTAAAAAGATTGAATTCCAAGTCATTGTGGGGCATTTCTATCGGTCTATTTATTATGCAGTTGGGACATTAAATAAAGAACAGCTGCCAGATTATGTGAAAAAGTGGAAAACCGCAAAAATGGAGCTACAAAGTTTTTGTGTGACTGTGAAGATATGTAGAAACTAGGGCTTAGCTGTATTAGCTGTAAAGAGGAGGGTAAAATGTCTTTCTATAGGGTTACAGATACAGATGTTACAGCACAGCATCCCAGCATTGCCAAACCTTCTGCAATTCTAAAGAACTAAAAAAAACTGAAATGTTTTGAAATGCATGAAAGTCCGTCTGTGCTATGCAATGATCAGGACCAATATAATTTCAATATTGTTTTGAATTAGGGTCAGGGCAATTCTGTGATGCAATCGACATCCTTGATTACAGTAATACGTCAATTTGCATAATGTGCATCAACAGTTTATGTTTTTCAGGTTTACGCTAATGGCCCTATGTGAATGAGTGTGTGTGTGTGTGTGTGTGTGTGTATATATAATTTCTCATTGTAAGGTTAAATTATTTTATAAAAACACCCTTTTATTCCATAGTTCCCTCCCAACAATAACGGAGCAGTTACATCAGTGGTTTATCCAAACGAGAGATAACAAAAAGGTCAAGAGTTCACTGTAGATGTGCTGTTAGTATCTTGAGTTGCTGTTGCTGTGCCATTCTCTGCTGCTCTCCTAAGCTCGCGAGAGGTGTGTCGGTGCTCTTTATCTTTGTGCCTGACTGTAGATGAATAGTTTACCTCCATTTCTGTGATCATTTAGGAGCATGACTCAAGTAATGGCCTCTTATCTTTTCTCTTGTGCTTTCAAAGAGAAGAGGAATAATGGGCTCCACACATCGAGGCAGTGCCCTCACGATAGGTCTTGTTTCCTGCTTTTTCTACCCATTGCCTTCTGGTATGATTGCAGCAGGGAAGGTCCAGTGATGATATTTTTATTTAAAGTTCTGTTAAGTTCTTTACACAATTGAGCAGACTGTCCTAGGAACTTCCCTGAGTTGGGGGGAAAAAGCTGAGATTGTCCTTTAAAACCTCACACATCAGCAGCACAACACTGTATTCCAGAATGGTGGTGCGTCTAAATGCAGCAGCCCTGTGCTAACAAAGCTACAAAGCTATTTTCTGTCATCTACAAACACAGCAGATGTGCAAAGTTTAATTATTTTCATTTAACAGTTACCCGTAGCCTCTTATCATACTGCTTTTTAAAGTGCCTTCCAGTGTTATTAGACATCAGGATGTTTATGAGCTTAGCTAGTACAATTATTTCCCTATGTTTCTTACTGAATGCTATTACACACTGAATGCAATTACACACTGAATGCCACACACGGAGTGATTATATTAATCACCCTCTTTTCGATATTTGCAGACTTGACCAATCACTGTTGTCTCTGGAGTTGTAAACAACAGTCTTATTTTTTTTTTCCAAAAGCAATTTAAACTGCAGTGTAAAAAAAAGCATTTGGTGCATGAAGGCCTTAATTCTAAACATTGTAGTCAACAGTGCAAATGCAGATTTTGTTGTACTTGTTTAATGACAGTGTTACGTTCCAGAAGACAGCATCAAAATAATGTAGATTTAGGTACAGCTTTGCTTAAAGGCCAGTAAAGTACTTTAGAATCCAGCTGCACAGGGGAGTCCCACCAGTTCTACTTAGACTCTTTGCTTATATTAGGGATTATGCTCCATCAGAGGGGCTTGCTCTGTGTGAGAATCTCCTCCATTTAAACACACTCAATAGGCAATAAGCCTCAGCAGAGACTACCTTTTGTCTAGTGTCAACTGTTGTTCTCGTGACCTACCCTGCCTTGTATGTAGAACCCTTACTTATTGGCCTGTGCTAATGTCAATCAAATTCTGCTATTAACCTCTGACCTTTCCATGGCTGCTCTAAGAGCCTAGCCCTGTATGCTAACACATCACCACAGCAACCATTGACCGTCCACCACCCTGAACAGGAAACAGGAGTTGGCCTCTGGAGCTTTCAGAAAACACAACACAGCATTAACATGGAAAACAGAACATGTTAAGACAATGTGTTTCACTGGTAGGACTGGTTTTAATGAGTTGAAACATGTTTGATAGAGCGCTGAAAATGTAAACCTGTGTGTTGTATTGGCTTCTTCAGCTGCCCTATTTATGAAATGAGTGCTCACTGCTCAGCAGAACCTGAGACACTAGTGGCTTGGGGTTAAAGATTATAATTTGCAATACGGCACTGTACCTTTATTTAAATACCTTCGTGTGTGGATGTCTGTTACTATTATTAACTTATACTACTAAGTTTCAGAATTCTGTCAGGTCCTCATTTATGTTCAGGATAATTGCTGTGTCAAACTGGAATGAATAGTGATTTTCTTAGCTAGTAGACTTGTACATGTTTGATCATGGAATAAATATGCTTTAAGATTTAGCCAACACTAGTCATAAGTGAATCCCTTAAAATCGCTTTAAAACCCTGGATTAAGGAAACTTTAACGAAGGGAAATTGCTAGCTTTGATGTTTAAGCAGTACTCTCCTCTGTCTTATCATCTCATTGTAGCTCTCAAACTGAGGACAGATTCTTATGCAAGTTTGTAGAATGCTATTACATATTTGCCCAATTCATAATTCTTCTATTTTTGCATATTAGTCACACTAAATAGTATAACACCAGCAGAACATAGAATAAACAGAACGTTGTTATTAAAACAGTATTTTCAGTCTTTGCTGTGGAGGAATATTGGCCCATTCTCTTTTGCAGAACTGCTTTAATTCAGCCATATTGGATGGCTTTCGAGCATGGCTGCTTAAGGTCCTGCCACAGCATCTCAGTGAGTTCATCTCAACAAGTTCAAATTTGGACTTTCAGTTGTATGTGACTTGCTGACCACAGACTAAAGACCGGGCAATCTCCTGCAGAATTTTCTGATAGAGAGCAGAATTCATGCTTCTGTCAACCATAGCAAGTCACCCAGTCACTGAAGTAGTGATCAGCAAACAGCCCTACGTCAACACACTACCACCACCATGTTTGACGGTTAATATGATGTTCTTACTGGGGTATATGCTGTCTTTGATTTGTGCCAGATGTAACCAGAGCCCTGTTTGGGTTCTGAAAGACTTGTGGTCACTTCTGGGAAAATTCACCACTGGAGATTTGGGGAAAAAAACTAATCTAACTGTGGCGTGTTGGAATACCAGAGCTTCGGAAAAAGGCCCTTTAGCCCACTTCACATTGCTGGAAATGGGTTGTTGATAATTGGCAGCAACTATGTGTCTAGTTTGTAGTTTAAATTTAACGAATGTGTTGATTAAGTGGCCAGTTATTTTTATTCACACAGGGCAGAATTCATGCCAATACGGTCATACCTGACATTGACATTTGTTTTGTATTCTGGATAGTATCTAGATATTATGCGTCAGAGTGACCAGATGAGATCTGTGTAAAAAGCTCACCAGCGCGTACATAATTTCCATTATACTTCTGGTAACCAAGGTTTTCATCTGAATGGTCCTGCTACGGGAGACTGAACAGTTTAGAGGAACAGTGGTGGTTCTACAATGCAGTTGAACAATAGATGGTCCACGGATTTCCTTAACGGCTGTATCAGGATGTGACCGACTATTTTAACCGCAAGGGATCAAACTCTTATATGTCTCGCATCTACTGGTAAACGAATGCGAACCCACAGAGGGTCTCAGACTACCTCCAAAAGTGGTTTGTAATCCAATCATAAGCTTATCACCATCTTGGGGGTGTTTTACACCTGGCGTTTCATGCGGACAAGCTCTGAACGTGATCCAGTCGCCAAAAACACACATTAATGGCAGGTATAAAAGGGCTCATGGTGTTCTGTTTGTTTTGTGTGTTGACAGAAGAGTGCAAGATAACGAAAAGACAAAGCATTAAAAAAACAAGCTCATCCTTTTTTACTTTTAAAAATATTCTATACACCGTATTTAAAATTATTATGGAAACATCATGTCCTTCTGTCGTCTTTGTGGCTTTGGATGTTAATAATATCTGCAGACCCCACATACCCCATAATAGCTTCACCATGGCTCTGTCTTTCTGGTTCCAGTGTGTCTGCTGGAGTCGTTCTGGACTTTATTGATATACATGTGTGAATGTAACACACTGCTGCTGATGCTGCTCTTTTACTGGCACACCTGGCCAGCCTGCAGTCATTAAATCTCTGACGCCGTCATTAATGTGACATAAACACACACAGACACTTAAAATGTCACTGCACCAGTTTTCAAGGCTAAAGTGTGTTTTAAAGAGCGCACTCCTATTCCTGTGCTCTCGTCCGAGATAAACATGTGGCTGAGAACATCACTTTGGTGCGGGCGCTTTTCCCAGGCCAGCAGAAATGAAGCGCTTATGAAGAGAAATGGGAAATGTCATGGCTCTTGGCCTCCTCTGTGTGTTCCCTCGAGGCTACTGGGAAAGACATTCCACAGAGCTCTGCACTAACGCTGAGCCACATTGTCCAGCAGACCATCAGTCCAACAGCCCACAGCATCGGCCAGGATTAATCGACTCATTTGTTCCCATCAAGGCTCTTTAGCAGATGGCCTCCAGGCCTTAAAGACCTGTATCTAATGCATTCAAATTAAACAGGATTAGCTTCCGTCTTGTAAAGATGTGGAAATGATATTCATATGTGTTTCTTTTCTGTTTCTTTTCTTTCCCCTCTCCCCTCTTTTTTTTTTGATTTATGATACTGGCACAGGGGTAGGCTGTCAGTGTTGCACTGTTGAATGCCACAGAAATGTCAAAGTGTGTGAAAAAGAGACAGACGTGTTCATCCCCAGGCCAAAAAGATGTAATTTCTGTCTTTCATATCAGTCTGTCACTCTGTCTCTGTCTAGGCAAAGCCATATATTAGAATGCTTTTTTAATAAAAGCCAGAGACGGAATTTGAAACTTGGAAATGGGTAAAAAGTTGTGGTGCACAATATTTACCACCCAACATGTCACTTGGTTAGTTTTGTTGTCTGTGTTACCTTATGGAGTCATGATCTTTGCAGTGTACTCCTAAGACTTTGTGTATGGTACTGCATGATCATCAGTCAGCATCTGATTTTAAAAACCAGCCTCAAGTCTCGGAATTCAGGTAGCAGAGACGGATTCTGTAGTGATGGATCTATTTTCATTTTCATTTGTCCCTTTCCTTCCCTTACCTACTGTTAAAGAGCATCCAGGTAAAATAGCCAGTTGATGAAAGCAGCAGTAGGAACCCTACAGTTCATGTGTTTCTGAATATCAGTTTTTGGATGGAACACTTTAGACAGTGACACAGATGGAGCATTTGGTGTTGGTAGGGCAAAAAAATTAATTGAAAGTTTCCCCCTGTGGTTTGTGATATGTAGCCCACTCACTAAGCTACCCTTTGCTTAGCTAGCTCAGCTACAGATGTATCAGAGTATAAGACAGCTCGGTGCAGCTGCTATTGGCTAACTGCTGAACTGGTAGCACTAGTTGTAATGATAAAAACTTGTGTCTGAGTAATGGAATGGTGAAATGAGCCCGGTTCTGCTGTGTTTGGACTCGTAGCCGGCTGTCTAGTTTTAGATACTTTAGCCAGCAGGCTAAATGCCACAGCACTGACCATGATCCAACTCCAGTTCTACATGTTTAAAGGATAAAGTTTTAACTGCCTTGAGCCACATTTAGGAGATTTGTTCATTCAGCTTTTAATTGAACTCTGCAGCATGTCACAAAACTCTGCCTCCACCCTGTGGCTCTCTGAAGTGCACATGGGGGAATGGGTTTTTGACTGTGTACTAGATAGACACACAACAGAATTTGACACATCAGACTCGTCTTCATTTTGAGATACTTGAGCATTTATAAACACTGCATTATACAGTATTACAGATATACCACCAACCCTACATGAGGACGCATTGCTGTGAGTTACACCAGTAGCCAGTGTGAATCTGTTCACACTGTTGGTTGTTGTGGCGCAACAGATAACACCACTACCTGCCAGTTGCAACGCCATGTGGGAGACCAGGGTTCGATTCCCGGTCTGGGTGACTGTGCTGCGCTACACCAATAAGAGTCCTTGGGTAAGACTCCTAACACTACATTGGCCCACCTCTGTAATACAAGTAACCTTTGTAAGTTGCTCTGGATAAGAGCGTCTGCTAAATGCCATAAATGTAAATGTTCATGTATCTGTGTTAATGTAATTTTGATTTAGTGTAAAGTTTGATTCAGATATTAAGGCATTTGGGAGACTTACAAAAGTGCTTCGCTGTTTTCCCTTCGCTACTTTTTGTAGGCTATAATCCAAAAGATTAGCTTAGATGCTGTATGGATACTTGGGTACACAATGTTCAACATACTGTCTTTTAATAAGTGAATGATGAGTGCTGAAGCACGCTTGAAAGAGATGGGTATTCAGTAGGCGTTTAAAGACAGAAAGTGACCCTGCTGTTCTGAAACCCAGGGGAAGTTTGTTCCACCGCTTAGGAGCCAGGCTGGATGCTTGTCTTCCATGCATCATGAAGCATGGTGGGTCAAGCCGAGCTGTACTTGATTGATACGGGTCATTCTGTGTGCAACCAGATAATGCTTTAGTTTTCCACTATGGGCAGAGTCAAGTTTTTTTCAAATTAGAGAGGAGCAACAGAACTACTTTATTATTTATAATATTGTCACTCCTAATAATGATACATTTACTTATTGCTTTTAGCATTATATCAGAATTTGTCACATTTTATTATCAGATAATTGTTTGTTTTGAGTGAGTTATGGTTTCCCCTGGAAATGCTTGGATGCTTGGATATCTTTTTACAGTGGTGTATGTGTGTGGGAGTAAAACTGAGTTGCTGAACAGTGGGACAGCATTGTAATCAAGTTCAAAGTGGCAGCTTCATGCTGTGTAATCCCAGCACATGTACCCCCCAAAACTTCCACAGCCCTGATCAATCTCTCTTTCTCTTTTTCTCTCTCTCTCTGTATCATGAGTGTGGTAGGATCTTTTGTCTGTGTGGCTCATGGTTTCTCTGTAGTGAAAATGAGCAGCTCATTGGGGTTCAGTCTTGCAGCAGAATCCCCCACTGCTGCACTGTCCTGTACCCGGTCTGCTTTGTGCCTCTGACAAAGAGAATCTGCATTAAATTATTCTTCGCTCTTATAGTCGTCTATCAAATGAACTGACAGGAAGGTAATATAGGCTGGAAGAACACACACACACACACACACACACACACACACACATCCTCAACTCCCTCTGCACCACCCTCCCTCGCTGACAGTTAGTCTTTCCATTCAAAAGTTAGAGTTTAAAAATGCTGAAGTAGCACTTTTTTGTTAGTCTACTGTATGAAGGTTCTTTATCATTAACTTTTTTGTATGTAGCTCATTCTAGGACCTGACCTCTGTTGACCCATTACATCGTCCTGTGGACGATAGCTGTTTTCATCCAGAATTTCATTGCGTCTCCAGTGATCAGATCTCATTTCCAGTATAAGAATGCATGTTTTTAAAGGTCTTGGTCACACAACACAACATTATAGACTCATGGTTTAAATTGAATTAGAGGTATTCATGTATAACATGAAAAACTTTGGATCCCCTTACAATACAGTGCCAGGGTGTGAGGGAGACATAGCGACATAAAGTTTTTATAGAGATTGATGAGCTACTCGCAAGGTTAACTAAAACACACACCTACACGTCACAGGAGCTTACAGCACTGTAGCCCTCATCTTTCTATGGGAAAACACAATGAGACAGCTCATAAAGGAAGCATGCAGACATAAATCAGGTCTGATTCATTGTACCCGACATTGTCCTCCAAAGCTCCAAAGACTCCTCCAGTTTAGTTGTTGATTAGTTTCGGTCATCAAATGAATATCTTAATAAAAAAGATCAGCACATAGGTTGGCAGTGTGTGGACTCTTTGGCCCTGTCCCGACTCTCTAGAAATGGAAAAGGATGGAGTGAGTCTGTAATCATTTTCACATCCTCTAGCTGCAGTGTATAATTAGCAAAGGCTGGTTTCCTCTGCCTCAGCAAGGCTGAAATTGCAGTGCAAGACTGGACTGGGCTGGTCTGGTCCAGGCCAGGAGCTCAGGAATAGACTTGATTGAGGTGAATTCAGGCTATGGTTCTTTTTTGCCCTTTCATATTAATTTAGTCATTTTGCTGTACTATACTCTTAATCTTGGGCTCACACTTACGCTCTTATGCTCTTGTGCTCTTGCACTCGTTCGTTTGCTCGCTTTCTAGCTCTCTTTTTCTCTCTGTGGTCAGATCATGATTCATTCTTTTGTGTGGACAGTGCTGGCCTGGCAGCTTTTCATGTGGCATCTCTTGTTTTCCAGGCTGTGGTTGGAAATGACAGATTGGTCCTGCTGTCTCTAAACCATGTGACGTGGATCAGAATGTCCCTTCTTAGTAAAACATATTTAGCTTCTTGTTCTTGTGTCCACAGCACTCACTCTGGAAAATTCTTTATTTATGACATAATTATATTATTGATCACAGCATCAGTTAACAGAGCTCCATTTTTGTAAACAACTGGGACTTCTTTTCTACCTGAGAGTGACCTGAAGCAAATAAACCTTCGTATTGTGCTGAGTTTTACCTGCTTTTGTTGGAGTAACAGTCTCTATTGTCCAGGGAAGGCTTTCTACAAGATTTTGGACCATTGCTGTGAGGATTGGATTGCATTCAGCAACAATGTTAATGAGGTCAGGATGTTGGATGAACACGATTCCACCTTATCCCCAACTCCCAAACACTCTAAAAGTACTGGGTGGAGCACCATCATTCCAAAGAACACGCAGCTCACATTCACAGCTCAATTATTGGGGGCTTTATACCCCTCTTGCCCATGCCTGGCATTAGGCATGGTGCCAATAGGTTCATGTTTATCTGCTCTGGAGAGTCCTATTCTATTGGCAGTACTTCTCCACATGGATTAGACAAGCTGTATGCCCACAAACATTTGGACATCTGGTGTACTTCAGAGATTTCTCTGATTTCCGTCCTGTTGTGAAAGTTGAGTATGGCTAGCTGAATCGGATTGGCAGTTTTTTTCTTTTTTCCTGTTTTAATACGGTATGACTCTCTTTGTCAGTTTGTGTTACTCTCTGTGGTGACCTGTCCATATGTCCATGTCTACAGTAATTCTAATTTGTTACTGCTACTGTTCTGTATGTTAGCGCTAGGCTAATGCATGTGAACATGGGTAAAACATTTGACGCTTGTCATTTTTTATTGTTTTAATAGTGATGTGTCTAGGACTGTCTAGGATCTTGATATTGGTCCCACTTATAGTCAATCAAGGCTGTTTGGTTAATTCCACTGTCACTTATTTTTTGCTGATTTGGTGCTCGTGTTTTTTTTTTTTTTTTCCTCCCCAATCTGGTGTGTAACACCTTCAGTCCAGCGCCTGAAGGCCTATCCAATTGGAGAGCTCACATGACTGTATCTACCTACTGTAGACACCACAGGACATCATTTCTAAAGGCCTAAAATGGCCTGATGGTTCTACTAATAAAGCAAAAATGAAAGGTTGCAAAAACTCCCCAAAACATTTTGGCTTTTAATTTAACATCAACTGTTTGGATCATTTAGAGGATTTTTGTCCACACATCTGAGAAAGCAGAATAGTTGAGATGAGCATTCATGAGAAGCCTATCAGCAAAAGGGCCCCCTTTTCATACACTTTAGGACCAGCTTACTCTTTTCACTGAAGTGGCTGGTTGTAGCTGTTGACACTAGCGCTCTGTAGAAGTGAGCACCAGCTCTTTGTCGGAGTGTCTGCTGTGGCCCCTTGTCAGCTCAGAACCCAGACACTTTCTCATTTGTAGTTTGCAAATATTTCTATGTGGAATCGGCTCTACATGGATGAAATTGGATATGCATTCTCTTTTTGCTTTCTCCAGGTCTGTGTAACTATTGTCGGGTTCAGTAGCCTGTGTAATTGGGTCTACAAAACCTACACACACCCAGCTACTTTACCATATAAAGGAATTCGGTTGCCGAAAGCAAATTCCTGGACCTGGCTTTCCTGGGAATGTTTCTTGTGCCCTTTGAGATCATGGTGTTTCTCTAGAGATCATAAGGATCAGAGCTTTATCCCCACAGAGTGATTCATGGGAACTAGAGAGAGTCTGAAGTCTGGCCGAGGTGTTACTTGGGGCACAACTGCTTCCTGTTTGCTGGCATTCTCTGAAGTTTACGTACATTTTAAAACAATGCACATCTTTGTTTCATGGTGTTGATGTGAGAGAGGTAGTAAAAAATAGTGTGTTTCTTCACCTCCTTAAAGTTCTGGCTGCAGCCTCTCAGCCATAATAATCTCATCTCTGAAGCTGAGAGATGAGGGGGGGGGGGTAGAAATCCCCTACACTTGCTCAACACATATGACTACCCCCAGTTGTTATGTCCAGTGCAGAGGCAGTTTATGTGTTTAGGTTATTTTGGGAAGTATATGTATGGTTCCTGCAGGGAAGGTTTAGAAATGTGGCTGCAGCTTGATGTTGCTCTGGATATTACAGTCTCAGCCCATGCTTACGTTTTGGAACTAGAATCTGACTTTCTCATCAGTTTCCTCCAGCCAGAGAGGAGACAGTGAGTGTGTTAGACTCGTTTGCTGAGAGAGGCCCACTGCAGCTCAGGGAAATTGTTAAGGGATGCAGAGTGCAGGCCTACCATGTCTAGCAGAAAGAGATATTAGCCCACATGACATTAGGGTTTCTCCTGGAGTCTCGCTGACTACACCAGTCACAACCGGGAGTTCTCACATTGCTGCTTTTTAGCCAATACCTATGCACAAGCAGCATGTTGCTATGGATGTCGAGAGGAATACCCCCCCCCCCAGCTCTACTGACAACCGATTTTTAGAAAACAAAATGCATCAAACTTGATCAGTTGATTGTGTCAATGTTCTTTCCTGATGATGTGAGTCTCTCCTAGAGATGAAAGTTATCGTTTGGCTATTTATCGATTTCGGACAATCTTCGGACAAAATATGCGATTGGACGATAGTTCAGCTGATTATATGATTCATGTTTTTGAGTTGCTTTAGTGTTACGCAAGGTCAGTGCACGGGAATTCATAGAGTTCCACTGCATTTTAAATGTGGGTGATTCCAAAAAGTTAAGTACATTTCATCTTGAGAGGCCATGTAGGAACACTGCAGAATTCCTGCACGATGATGCATTACCAGGTTAGACTGGAAAGGTTAATGTGGAATTCAGCCTTTCCTTTGATCGGTATCGGCCAGCGTACTAAATTCTGCAATCAGTATCTGCCTCAAAACCACAGATCAGTCATTCTCTAGATGTGATTGTAAGCAGCAGCAGCAGCAGTGTGAACTCAGAAGTCTGTAGGAGCATCGCATGGAGAGTAATTGACCTTACCAAAGGACAGTAACTCAGAACATACTGATCAATCATATATGGATTTCATCAGCGGCCAAAATGTGGAACCTTCAGAACTTAAGCCTGACAGTTCTATTTATGTCTTCTGAAATAAGGGAAGAGTTCATAAAAAAGGCTGTAATTCCTAGAAATGGCTCACCTAATATAGATGTAAGTACCCTTAAAGTAGACATGTTGCATTCTGTCTTGGCCATTGTTTCAAACTCACAGCTAAAACTATGTAACTGCCACTGTGCCGTAACTATATAATATCCTGTTATTTAATATTTGAAGGTAATTGTCATTTGAATTGCAGTAAACCACATAAACAACTTATTTTAGGCTGTTATTGAAAAGCTCCTGTGATTTCCTCTGGCATTGTGTGTTAGAGTGCTTTCTCTCTACATTTCGCCTCTGCATTTGATGGATTAAAAGAACACCTACTCCTTTTAATTTCTTTTTGGAAGGGAAAACTCTGGGTGCTTTACTTGTTTTTCTTGGAAAGTATTTGGGTAATTCAGTTGTTGGAAGCAAGTCAGACACATTATACATGTGCAACCACCACTTTCGAAAGGCAATTAGGATAATTATGATGTGTGTTACAACCTGTATAGCTCCGAATGACTAATATTAACACACAAAGCCCATCATACAGACTTTTCACAGTTAAGCTGAACTGGGCATTAGATTGACAGTTTATCTGCTGTGTGATTACCACATTTCTTCTTGTTTTGGTTTGTATGATGCACCAATAACATTAACACTTTTAATCTGGTTCTGTTGTTCTAGTTGGTGAACCACACTTGCTTGGTGCCCAGAGGAGAGGGCTGGGCAGTGCTGTGCAGGATCCTGGCAGTGCTGCTCTTTGTCCTAATGAAGAGAGGTTGAGGCTCAGCTTGTCTAAAGGGGTCTCCATGTCCCTGCCGTCCTCGCCCCTGCTGCCCAGACAGAACTACATGATGCCCTCACGCTCCTGCAAGAAATCTCCAGGTATGTTCTCTGTAGTAGCTTGGTGATATTTTTCTATTTTTCAGGTCCTAGTGAACAAGTTAAAAGATTAAAATGAGTCCCCCTTGGCACTATACTTTTGTATGAAAGACACTGGTCTCTTTAATATGTTAAAAATAATCCAAGCCCCAAGCTCCAGCTCATAATCAAATAGGTCTGAAAGGGTGTGAAAACCCATGAGGTTTGACGAGGTTGGTGGACAGAGACGTGGAGCTTCTGTGAATTGTCATGGCTAAGTAGAGGTAACCGCTAAGAGGTCATCCTGTAAAAATGACATATGCTAGCCACGTGTGACCTTTTTGGAGTAGTGTAAGTGAAGCAGGTCAGAAGCTGGTGGTGTGCATGTTTGTTTGTCTAGGAGGGAGATCAGATATTCAAAATAAATCTTACTCTTTGATGATTAATCTACTGGACAGTGTATTTAGTCTGTTTACAAAGCAACTCTCACTTTCTGTTTGTCTCTTGGTCTATGGCTTGCTCTTTCTTTGTCGTGTGTGTGTGTGTGTGTGTGTGTGTGTGTGTGTGTGTGTGTGTGTGTGTGTGTGTTCGCTCGCTCAGTTTGGTTTGTTCTGCAATCCCCAAAGTTAAGGACAAGTCGGGGGTCAGCAGCTGTAACCATCAAAGCCTGTCACTAAACTTGTTTAAACCTGGCTTTGTGTTTACAGAGGACTTAACAAAGAGGCCTGAAATCTGTTAGGTGGTCACTTTGGGCATGCGTTCACATCTGGGTCTCATGTGTGTTGTATCAGCGCTTCTCTTTGAAAAGGGTTGAATGCTTTGAACCTGCCGCAAGCGTAGGGTGACATGCTCAGACTGTTAGGCTGTTGGCCTTTCACACATTCTTTGAAGCTGCAGTCAGTTAATAAGAGCAAAATCTGAATTGAACACTCATCTTCTAAAAAGTTTTGTGAACTTCCTCAGGGCACACTTTGATAGATCAGGTTCGAGTTTATTTGATCATTTACTGGTAGTTTGGAATGTTTGTTTAGTTTTAAACAGTTACTGAAGGATTACTTTCAGGAATAGCGAGGAATTGAGAGAAAGGACAACAGTTAGATATCCTGACAAGGCTTTATAGTCAGTATTTCAAGATTTTCTTGTGCATTTAATGATGTTCTAAGGGACATGAGACTGTCTATATATGCAGAGAGGAGCAGGTCCCAGGTGTCTGCCACTAGATTTCATCTATTATGTGTTCTTTTTCAATTCTCTATCACTACCACAGTAGTTCATTTTGTATTTCTGTTCATTAGCAGCCATGATACCAATTTACTCACCATTTAGATGCTCAGCACAATTTATAAACAAGCCAAAACCTCTAGCTCACTGGTACTGGGATCTGTTCTAGCTGCTCTGTTGTACCCATAGTCATGGTTGGGTATTCTTCATCGAGTCTGGTAGTGATTTTGCATATCAGTGCTTTTTTTTTTTTTTTTTTTATTCTCTGCGCATGTATACTGTAACTGTATACCTTGTTGTGGAAGTATCTTGACTAACTTTGTCAGTGAGAACAATGTTTCTTCCTATTTCCAATAGCACCACCAAAAGAGGAAGGTGTGTGAATAGTGTAAGTAGAAAACTTATGAGGGTTAAAGATATGCTGAGAAAACAATTCGATATGCTTGAAACAAAGGACTGAAATCTCTGCAATTACTGTATAGCTCCTACGATACAATTTCCCACCACAAGAATTGTTCCTTACACTTTCTTTACTTTACATTTTAGTGTTGCTGATGATGCTTGTATGGAATATGGACGAGATTTCATTGTTTGACTGCCACTGCCACCAAAACCCCACCCACAATCTTTTCACAACCATGTCACCCGACAATGGTGGTGGCATGTTGTAAATTGAAGTTGGCGAGAAAATGGCGAGTTGATTTATCCTTGCTGCTGTATTGCACATTCTGGCAAAAGAAGTCTATGTTAAATAGCTAACAGCTTCATTAAAAAAAAAAATTATCAGTTTGACGGACAAAAGTTTGTGTTGGAATAGCCAACTCTAATTTCAATGTTGCCAGTGTTAGTGTCACCAACATTTTAGATTTTCATTTATTTAATTATTTTAAATTTAATTTGTTTAAACATCGCAAAAGCTTTAAATGGAAACCCAGCGACAGTTGGAATAAGTCTTTATAAATGTTTAATCAGTATGGAATTGGATTCATATCAAAGAATCTTCAGTGGTGTCTCAAAAAGCAAATGTCCAGACGATAT
Source organism: Salminus brasiliensis (assembly GCF_030463535.1). Lineage (NCBI taxonomy): Eukaryota > Metazoa > Chordata > Actinopteri > Characiformes > Bryconidae > Salminus > Salminus brasiliensis. The sequence continues at coordinate 15,058,689 of NC_132885.1, read as the reverse complement.
CCAAACCAATGTGTGTCTAGAGAGAGAGGGAGAGAGAGTGGGCGTGAGACAGAAAATGTGAGTGTGCGATTGTGTGTGTTTTAATCTGTTGTGCAATCTTTGGTGTGATTGTTTATGTACTTATGGGATAGTGCATTGTCAGCAGGTGTGTGTGCTCCATTGCAGTGAAGTATTGAAATGAGCAGAAAGGGGGAGATGTTTCTCACCTTCAGCTAAAAACAAGAGATGGACAGACCTGACCTCACTCTGATTTCTTAGAGAAGAAGAAAAGAAATGTCTGCTGTAATGCCTCTTTGAACTTGTAATGGATAATGATAACCTAAACTGAGAGAATTCTCCAGACATAACCGGCACAAAGCAGATAAAAACACTCCCACAGCGGCCGAAAGTCTCATGTCCCAAGTCTCTTTACCTTATCTCCACAGATATGTGCTTGACCTTATCCACTGATTTAAGACTTAGGCTAAACCTATTTGTGTCCTGCCTTATTTGATGAATTCCAAAAGGTCAGTGCCGGGGGATCTTCGAACGAAGACCCATTTTATGGGCTTTTTTTCTATGGCCTGTGTCCTAGGATTTCATTATAGATATCACATTAGGGCAGGAGAAGCGAATGGGGTCCTCATGTGCTGATTTAACAAAGAGCAGAGCCATTTAGAAACCAACCTGGAGATTTTCTTCTGGATGCCCAACTATATCACCATCCGCACCTCTGCAAACCTCCGGAGACTTGACTTAACATTTATCCTAACTGCTTTCAGTATAGGCCACCCTTGAATGCAGAGCCAGAACCCGGCTTCTCTGCATAATTGCTAACTCTCACCTCAGATCAGTAGATTAAAGAATGTTTCCTCATACACCCTGATTTATGTGGGTAGATGAAATGGTTTCCCTTTGTTTCTGTTCATTTCCGCAGTTCTGGGCCTAATTTCCCTGTGCCCTGCAGAATGTGTTTTGTTGTGGCAACCTCCTTTTAATCAGCACCATTAAACGAAAGCCTCAACAGAACAATGTGGAGTCGCTGTTCCAATTAAACACATATCAGAAGACTGTCACACGTGCTCTGTTACTCTTTGATCCGTATAGGGGAACTCACATCTGTTTCACAGGAGCTGCTGTCCATTTTATCAAGTTACCCCAGCTGCACACTGCTGTCCCCCTCTGGTCATACTCATAAAGTCTCTTAAGGTCGAGGTAGTGTTCCTGGCTTTGCCACCCAGGCCTCAATCTTAAAGGGGAAACAAGGTAACATCATCTCACTGGTCAAACAAGAAATACAGGTCACCTCTCTCCTCTTGAATTGGTTCTAGATAATGTGCTAAAGCAGTCCATTTTACGAGCTATAAGTCATGGAAAAAATTAAAAAGTTATGTGAAACAAATGCATATTTAATGATGGACTTTTGATCTTCATTTGAACAATATTGAGATAATTGAGGTAATATAACTTAGCAAATAAAACCTTAAGAAAAATTATTATTATTATTCTTAATAAAAAATGCAATTTTACATGAAAAATGTTAGGGCACCCTGTGCTGTAATAGCTGGTATTTTCCAATGTCTCTGACATTGACTGGAAGAAGGTTTTTTTCCTACTCTTCAAGCAGAATTCTTTCAGCTGTGTGATGTTTAAGGGTTTTCTTGTACAATGCAGATTGATTTGATAGTTATATAGGTTGTCCTAAGTTTAAATGACTATAACCAACCAAATGACCCTGTGGTTGTTTAAACTCACCATCCCCATTAACATTTGTTACAATTCTACCACTGGTGACACATCTTGTCTCCCCAGGCAAAACCCAGAGAATTTACACTCCATGAACACAGTTTGTCTTGCACACAACTCTCTCTTTCGCTCTCTGCTCTCAACTGAACAACCATTAAAATGCATCTGATCTTTCAGAACTGCTTGCTCTGCTCTTCGATTGTGCTGGATACTGCAGCCATTTAAGTCTTTGAATCATTAACTGGTATGCAGGGACTGTGTTTGACACTCCTCTTCCATTCCTCAGAAACAGGTAATGAGGTAGCAATGACACTATTAGCCCAAGTATGTTCTGCATGGCAGACCTCTGGGACACATTAGAGCTCTGAAAATATCAGATTCATTGCCGCAATGGCCAGCTTGTCATTTTAACATCCATGCATGCGGCATGAAGCCAGAACAAGAAAGGTCCCTCGTAGACCATTACTGGCTGAACTAGTTAGAGATGGAGCGTGACTCCCTGGAAGAGAATATTAAAGTGGATTTCCATCCAGAAATAATGTCACTCATATGCTGAACATCTTTCTTTTTATTCCACTGCTACATACCACACACTGCTATATGGGTTTAATGTGCAAATTCCAAACGCCTTCGATCAGCTGCTGCCGTTTTTGGACCAGCGAATACAAACCTAGGACGTCTAGGAAAGAATTTAGCACCAAATGCTTTTGGAGCATATTGGTGTCATATAAATATGGATATGGATGGCTTTTCTCCTCTAATACAGTTATTATATCAGATGCTGAGCAGGTTCTTGGAGGAAATGCATACTGTAGCCATACCTGTTCTTCACCTTTCAGTTGAGAAGTAATGGTAGTGGTTTACTATTTCATTGCCATATTTAACTTCAGATATTTGACATTCCAGGTAATCATTGAAAGGGTTACCTGTGTGTGTTTTTGGGATTGTATGTAAAATTCAGAACTCATTTAGAGCTTCTAAAATGTCAACTCTTCTCCATAGCATGTTTGATATAAGCCCTGCAAAGACAATGAAGAAAGAGAGAATGTGGTATTTACAGTAAAAGAATAGGCAAGAGGAAATTGTAAAGGAACAGCTAACACCAAGGTTAGCATAGTCTGTGTATCTCAATGACATTAAAGAAAGCTTATTTTTTCATCCTTCCTGATCTCTTACTGTCACATTCGGTTTTATCAGTCTTTATCTATACATGCTGATGCACTACACGTTGGATCCCCCATGCAGCATGTATATCTGGTGAGATAATAGAGAATGTAGTTGACTGTAAGTCTTTAGAGACTATATTTTTTAGCAGAGCAATGAGATGTTTAATGGTTACACTAATAGCCTATCCACTGATAGTGACTCCGGCAGTGTTTATGTGCAATCAATATTAATAAACCTTCTGGAGGATGTTGTTATTGAGCGTGTTGAAACAATAACAGTTTGCAGGATGCAGGATCTGTAGACCTCAGGCTGGACTTATTAGTTTTGAGTACTGTAACAATGTTGTAAACCTTTTAAACTGTTAAACGTACAAGTTATGGATTAGTTTCCTAAACAGGGATTAAGTGGAATGTGCTCAGCAATCTGAGTGAAGATTTTCCATTATAAGCAGCTGTACGTTCACACTAGCAGACTGTTGCTGTGATTTAGATAGTAGTTGCTTTGAAGGACAGAATCTCCATCCATAACCATAACATCCATAACAAAGTGGTTATTTTGTAATGTGTTTGATCACTCAGATTAGCTGTTCGGCTTGTAACGTAATTGGTCAACAAGCTGAAACAAACACAAATATGCTATATATATATATATATATATATATATGCAAAAATGCATTGTGATATTGGAATTATATATTAACCATTGGCCATCCTGTTGTCATTGAAAAAACAGTATCTGCAAACCACCAATTTTACACATGTAATTACAGAGATGAGACCTGCAAGAGTGAATTGATGGATTGTCTTCACCATTAGCCTAGCATCTCTCGTTGAAGGCTAAAGAGGCACACGTCAGGTATCCAACATGAAACTCTGCTTCTTTTTTTACCCAGCACAAATAACTTGGCATTCTAGTGAAAAGTCAGCTTTTTCAAAACATTTCAGTGAAATTAATAAATTGAATTTTTATAATATGATTACATGCTAATCAGGTTTGGCTTACTGATTAAGTGAACAGCTTATAAAGGTCCTTTATGGGGACATTATTATTTTACTAGTCTGATTTGTTTCTTTCAATGTTTAGCCAGTTCTTATATCTGTCCACTATAATGCAACAGTGTCAGTAATGTTGAATATAAAGGCCAGGTTGACCGATACGCTATATAGCTAGGCTTGTGGAGATGCAAACCTAAATCCCAGCTGTTTGGTGCACTGCCTAAAGCTGTGCATCCTTTGGGAAACGGGCCTGTTTTTTAAACATATGCTACTTCTACTGGGTATCATCATGACATGTGTTAACCCACTTGATATGTTATTAGAATTTTGTGTTGAGAGAATACTGCAGCTTCTTTTAAAGTAGAGGAACAGTTATGAGCACTGATGATGCATCAGTGTGTGAGGGGACCGAAACGCTCTCATGCTGAAAAAGCTCCATTACTAGATGTGATTGTAACCATGAATAAAATAAATTAGCATTCACATTTACATAATGCACATGCATGAGTCCGTTTGAGACCGATATTGTGCCCCGAGGGTTTCTTTGGGTTAATTAGATGTACATTAGAATGCAGGTCAGGGGTAGGGTGGTTTGTGCGGTTTGCAGCGATTGACTACACTGTGGAACAGCTCTAAACTGGTTCTCAATGGCATCCATGCTTATGAATCTTTTATGTGACAAAAGTGAGCCTTCAGCTGCAGATGTCACTTCCATCTGAATCCTTTATTTGATGGAACAGAACAGAAGAGTGGTATTTTGGAGAAAGGGGAGTATTGTCACAGCTTACTGCTCTTCCTGTGGCTTTTGTTACTCATACAGAGGATGCTGTGTCTGTGGGGAGAGCTGGAAATGTGAAAAAGCCATGGAGTCCCATCTTGAAGAATGCAGTGGTTTTCTTTGATGCTTTAAAAGTACCCCATTCATCAACACTGGGACTGTGGAACTGTAGAGACTTCGAACTCTGCTCACCTGAGTTCCTCTTATATACACACACACACACACACACACACACACACACACACACACACACACACACATACACATTCAGATTAGCAGTACCTGCATATAAGTGCATCTTTGACACCTCTTAAGTGCCTGTCTCTTCTGGCGGTATGAGTGAGGGTGAACATGGGAAAGGCGTGAAAGAGGGTGTAGAAGGTGTGAAATGACACAGGTACACTAGGCTATGCTCTTAGTTCACAGCTGCAGGTGAGATTTTTTTAATAATATGTGTCATTTTCTGATCTGCACCATTACTTGCTGTCTCTTAGGGATGGGCTATATGGCTAAAATATATCACAGAAAGGGAGAACAGGGCAGGAGCTTACACTTTTTTTATTATTATTTTTTTTTTATAATTGTAGGAGTATGTGAGCTACCTGCACATCTCTGCTACAGATTAACTTTAACGTTGTTTACAGCACCAACCATTTGGATAGCAGAGTGTCAGTGTTGGAACGTACACAGGGTCAGTTGAAACAGATGGAGGAATCTAGCTGTAACAGCTGCCTAGAAAGTCTGGAACATGCAAATGCAGTTGATCCAATATATGTTTTAAGCAGATGCACACAAAGTTCAATGCACTCAATGCATTTTCCATCCTAAACTACTATCCTTAAAAACAAAAACAAGCTATATTCACTATTATAAAAAGAGGCTGCGGTTAGCATTGCAAAATGTATTTTTGACTAAGGGGTGAAGGAGCAAATCTATATATTTAGTTTAGTGTATTTATAGTAGGATTTATATTAGTATATTTACATACTATCTGTAGTTCGTTTTGAATAATAATGCTTTTTATATGTAAGGGGTTTGGATTTCTCTCGCTGTTTTGATTGGGAGACTATATTCTAACATGGCTAGCCCTCACTATGGCTTGTTTATATTCCTTAGAACTGTGCTGTTTTATAGCCGCTGTGGGTGGCCTGGGGGTAGATGAAACTAATAATTATGATGATAATTCCTGTGCCTTATACAAACTCCAGATCAGATCATTCAATGTGTTTCAAATAGGCTAAATAATGTATTAAACATTGATGGATCTCAGTCCAGAAATGAAACAGGCGTTCTGTTAATTATGGAATTCAGGTATAATTGAAAAACCAAAGTTTGCAAACAGTCAGCGTCAGTGAAAATGTTCCACACTCCTCCTTTCTCTCGGTTCTAATCATTAGTAGATTTAGCCACAATAAGGATAGTCATTATTAAGGGTGTAACAGTATATGTATCTGTACCAAACTGTCACAGGATGTGGGGCACAGTTCAGTGCATGCAGTCGCACAAGAGAATACACAGCATGAGCTATTAGGATAAATATGGGTGTGCCACATGGAAACTTTAAGCTGTGAACCGTTGGATTTGCGTGGTGCTGTGAGAACTGTAGTGGTTTAGGAATATTGCTATGATAACTGTGGTCTTGTTTGCTTTGTCCCCCATCCCTCCTCCTCCTCCTTGATCTCGTCTCTCCCTGTCGCCGCCGCGTGTAGAACGAAAGCCTCAGATGCTTGATCTGTTCTTTGTGTTTTCAAGTGAAGCGATTGAAAATCTTGTATTCTTATTTCAACCCAATGATTTGAGTTGATGAGACGATGTGTTGGTGTTTTGAGGTGTGTGTGTGTGAGTGTGGAAACGCATTGAACATGCTAGCGTTTACTCTTTACTGCTTAATTTACAGATTGCATCCTCAGCGCTGTACATTACTAGTTGGAGCAAACTGCACAACTCTCTGGTCAAATCCTTTTTTCCCCCTCCCTTTCCCTGTTTCCCGGTCCAAACCACGACTTTGTGTCAGTTACATCCCTTGTCATTGTATTTCTTTCTTTGTTCAAATTTTGTTAAAAATATTGTAAGAATTTTTAATTGTGAATTCAGTATTTGGAGTCGAATCAGTAGTAGTCTGAATGTAACCGTCTACACAATCTTAGCTGCACCTTAAGAAATGTTGCTGGTGAACTTGTCAAGGGACTATGAGGATCCTAAACAGGATTTCTTCCTAGTTCAAGTTTCAAGTTCAAGTTTCAGGTTTATTTGTCATTTGCACAACATGTCAGGACATTTATGCATTGAAATGCTTGTGGTGAGTCTCAGGTTGATGCTCTACAGGAGGACAAAACTATATACATACTAAACATATTAAAATAAAGTAAAATAAAAATTATATTCAATAAATACAAAATACACACAAAATATACACAAAATACAGAATATACAAAGACAGGAGGGATCTGTAGAAATTATTTGATATGTACATTTATGAGACAGGTATAGTCTGAGAGAGAGAGTGGAGCTAAATATGAATATGTATGTTTATGTCTATTCCTGTTGTATAATCCCTACTGGATGCTACGACAGCTATGAACTCAGCTGTGGACTGAGGAACCTCTAAACTGTTCTGTAGTTACTGACGATACCCCCAGTACCATCAGAAACGTGTCTTAATTAATCCTGATAATCACATCATGGCACATTGACCCCCACTATTCTGTGAGGCACATATACAATAGACTGTACAAAACCATCTGCCAGAGCCCGTTTGTGTCCGTTGTTTTGTGGACAAGGAAGAAAACACTTGTTTGGAAATGATGGGAGACTGTCACTTTCTGTTTGTTATAGCCACTGTGAAGCTCAGGGGTTTGCTAGTCTGCTGTCCGTTACAAATTTGGTAATAAAGTGTGTGTGTGTGTGTGTGTGTGTGTGTGTGTGTGTGTGTGTGTGTGTGTGTGTGTGTGTGTGTGTGTGTGTGTGTGTGTGTCTTGCAGCTCTTCTCTGTATTCTGGCCATGGCTTGTGTGAGCTGGCTCTGTGTGTGAGCACAAGCGCAATGTTTTAAGCTGAGATAATACCTGTTTGACCTCTCCGCATGGAACCACACAAGTGTGCCGAGCCTCATGCATTTTAATTTACACTGATTGTGTTAGTGTGTGTGTGTGTGTGTGTGTGTGTGTGCACGTGCGTGCCATTGTGTTTGTGCATAGTCTCCGCTGAGAATAGAATGTGTGTAAATACGTCTGTGTGTGAGTATGTCCTTTCTCTGATATGTGCAGTATAGTCCCACCAGCATAAATGTATAAAATCCTCCTTCTTAATATGATTATATGAAGCAGACATTCTGGTATTAAAGAATATACACTATATGGACACAAGTATTGGGACACCTGATTAACATCCCCAATTTCAGAAGAAACAATGAATAAAAAGAGAGTTTATCTTGGAGTAACTGTCTCTACTGTCCAGGAAAGGCTTTCTACTAGATTTTGAAGCATTGCTGTGAAGATTTGATTGCGTTCTGTGACGAGCATTAGTGAGATCTAGATGTTGAATGATCACCACCTCACCTCCTACCCAACTCCCTAACTCATCCCAGAAGTACTGGATGGAGCACCATTATTCCAGAGAGCACAGTTTCACTGCTCCATAGCTCAATGCTGGGGGGCTTTATACCCCTCTAGCCCACGCTTGCCGTTAGGCAATGGTTCCAATAGGTTCATGTGTATCTGCTCCACCGAGTGCTGTTCTATTAGCAATACTTCTCTACTGGGACTAGACAAGCAGTGTGTGTGTGTGTGTGTGTGTGTGTGCATCAAGGAGCTAAATATTAAATGAATGGGTATCCACAAATATTTGGACATATTTATTTATTATTTATTTATTTATTATTTAGTCACAATTTATTTTTTGTGCAGCTTGTGTAGTACAGTAGACAAAGACGCTGTCTAAGAATGATCTATTGGTACATTCATGCAATACATTCACTAAAAATAAAGACAAATATTGGTTAGAATTGTCACAGAATAAATATGGAAAAAATGAAAATTAAATATTATGTTTATTATTTTAATCTTAAGTAGTAATATTAAAGTGTTTTTTTTTTTTTGCTTTCTCCTCATCATCAGAGGAGACCCTACAGTCATATGTAATTGTGCAATAGGAATATTTTCGTTGATATATAGAACCGAATATAGTTCTCTACCAATGTAAAGAATCCTCTATCCAGGCATTTAAGTATTCAGATGGTTCTTTGAATTGTCACAGTTGATTATAGAGTCATTACCTTTGTCAATGAAACCTAGAAAAAACACCATTGTATGAGTTTATAAATGATAACTATCCACTTGCTGAATTGAGCATATTGCTAGAGGATATAACATTAAATATAAAACATGTTTTGAAAATCAGAAAGACCAGGGCTGCCTTACTCTTGCATGCGACTGTCTCTCAGAGTGTGAAATGGTAACCTAGTAGCCTTTATAGATGTTAGTTGCTCCTGTCTGCAGATGCTGTGTGGCTTGACCTTGGTCCATTTTGAGGTCAGCTCTAGCAGCCAATGATGTCATACTGGAAGATTCAACATTACAGTACAGTGTTTGTGGTTCCAAAGTGAATCTACAAAGCTTTAGCACAGCTTTCTCAGAGTCCTGATGGGCCACTGACCGGAAACATGAAATTCAACCTTTGGACAGTCATCTTATGAGTCATCATCCTTGGTGGTCATTGCTGACATGCAATGGTCCTTTCGGGGTGGTGATCTGATGCTGGTTCTGGCTCACTGTCAGAGATAAAAGCATTTTGCTAATGCCAGAAGGAAAGCATTCTGCAAATGCCAGAGAAGTTTGTTTTGTAGTGGCTGCAATCTTTGAAATGTATTAAACAGGCAACCTTTCAAACATCGATCTGGAGATGTGAGGCCAGAGCCTAGCTTCTGAAATCATTTTGTAGCCCTAGGGCTGGGCGATATACGTATCTTGAAATATTTTAACTGAATGGCGATATACCATACAATATTATATACGCTGTGAAAAATAATGTGAAAAAAATATTTTATGAATGTTATATTAACACAGGTCAAACATCATCCATGTCCTGTAAAAAATGAGTTTACTTTTTAATAACTATGTTAAATAGAGCTTTGTTAAATTTTGTTACAATTTTAAATTAGTAGGCCTATATGTTTTTTAAAAGAAAAAAAGCTGTGAATACGTTTTTGGAAAAACTGTCTAGTCTAAGGACATTTTACATTGTATGCTGTAGCTAATTTAATAGAGGTCATTTTTATTAAATAAATAACAAATAGGTAATTGATATAACTCATTGCTGTATTTGATGTATTTTTATGCATTTGCAGTTACATTTGTTTTAATATGCACTTACCAACTTACAGATAAAGTTGATGCCCAAAGCGCTGCACCCTGACCATATATCTGTCCTCAAGGCAAAGGACAAAGGACTGGAAAAGGGGCTGTCAGATGTACCCATTAGACAAGGTATAAAAGTACCCAGAGCTCCACAAAAATACACCACTCCCAATTACAATCTTGGAATTTTAACTGGACAAAAATATTAAAGAACATTTGGTGAAAAACAAATTCCCAATTTACTCAGTCAACCAATTTACTCAGTCAAGTCAGTAAAATCAGTCAGACATGTTTGGTATTTGCTTTTTTTTTTGTTTGGTCTTTTAGGCTAATGCAATAAAACCTCATTTCACCCTAAAATATTTTTGTTGACTTCTGTTACTTTGTAGCTGTGTTAGTTAGCACCAAGCTTACAAAAGCGAACTTTAAACATGTCTTGGCTGATTGACTGCATTTGGGATAAGGGAGGAATTGTGTAAATGAGATTTTCCTTTAAACTCTTGCTTTAAGTATAGAGTTGTTGTTGCATTGCTTTGGCAGAATGAAAACATATTATTGCAAATAATTGGTTCAGGTCTTCAATGAAGGTCTAATATTAGGTAGAGTAAATTAATAACACATTTTTCACTGTGTTTATTATTTGTTATTGTTATTAGTTCACGGTATCCAACAGAGACTATGCTTTTGAAAAAGGTCATAACTCTATAGCTCAGTCAACCCAATTAAATTAGACTCAGCTGACTGAACCCAGCCACACAGTCAGTAATTACAACAGTGAACACTGCTCAGCATAAACCCTAACAGCAGAGACCAGGTGCCAGCGCAAACATTTCCTAATCATGCAGTCATTAAAGGATATTCCTGAAAAGACCAGAAAACAAGATCTCCACAGTCTGGAGAGGTGTTTGCAGAGCCATTTGTAACTCTACAGGGCTTACACAGAGAAAGCTAGTATCTTTAGCTGGAAAACACTGGTCTTCCCAATATTGTCCAAACTGCACCGACATTTAGCTGTTAGTGCAGTTTAAAATCATCCAAATGCCCCCCAGATGACCCTAAACTCAACAGAGTACTCCCTAGCTGGCGCAGCAACATCCAGTTTGTAAAACCTCATAAAAATGAGAGGAGAGGCCCAACTTGCCCCAGCATGCAACTGTATTGTATAGGAACACTCAAATACGACCCAGGATGTCTTATTCTCCTGGTAGTGAGTGGACGTAAGCCAGCTGGACGATGCTGGTCCTTGCTGGTGTAACTATCCAGTGTTGCTTGGTAATTAAATTGGATTTTACCCAAAAAGAAAAATGCAGGTGCACAAGATGACCCTTGAATCACCAAGTGCTTACTGTGTAGCAAGAACGTGAAATGGTAATTTTCCTGTTTAGCTGAAGCCAATGCTAATGAAACGATTTTGAAAGCCACGCTTTCAGAGTAAATGACAGATGATGTTCTCCAACTCCATCTAGAGTTGGCAAACTCAGGGTCCGGGATGGAAAATGTGTGTTGGTCATTTAAAAAAAAAAAAAAAAAGCACCTCTTAGCAGTTCCAAGACGATGCTTTAGGCACACTGCAGGTATCAGTCCTAACTTGTCTTTTCAGAGGCATGCCGTGGTGGGTAACAGTATCGCCTTCCCTGTGGCAGACTAGGGTTTGATTTCCCCAGCGAAGCAATCTATAAGACTCCGCTAACACTACGCTCACCTACCAGTCTATGCCTACTTGTAGGTTGCTCTAGATAAAGCATCAGCCAAATGCCTTAAATCTAAATGTTCTGATGTTAGCAGTGCTTTGTTATTGGCTTGCAATGATTCACTTGTTTATGCCCTGAGTTCACGGCTAATATTCTCAATGTAGTTGGAACAAATTTTGAATGAAGAAAAGGATGACTATCCACGTTGTTACATAATCTGCTAATGAGACTAGAGCTAGTGGGTGGGAGGAGTGTGCTGCATGACATGATAGTGCTGGAGTGGGTTTTATGATTGATGCCAGTTGTTTGCGAGCTTTGGTGTTCAAGCAAAGCATTTGCATTTTGATGCATTGTTGCACCCCCTACCTTGGTGGTATGAAAATGAGTTCACAGCAAGCTATTAATTGTCATTGCTTCTTATCTGATTAACATGTTATTAATTAAAACTGTCAAGCTTTACAGAGTGCTTGCTGCTGATGTTCCCTCTGTCTTGCAGTGCAGCAGAAATGTACAAAGCGGTTAACATGCGGCCGCAGTAATTTACTATATTGGTCCACTGTACAAACGGTCTCTTTCTCTCTCCTGCCCACATAGCTACACAGTCAAACAAAAGTATGCTGACCTTCCTTTTAATGAGTTCAGCTACTTTACAGTGCACCCACGATTGATATTTATTTTTTTTACTTTAATTGCCATAGAAAAGCATTGCCAATGTAACACGATGCTCTGGAGCAGACTGGCATGAGTCTAAAGCACTATGCCCAGTGCCATCCAGTAGATAGAGGGGTATAGAGCATGTGGAGCAGTTAGGCCGACTTCTCCTGAGTGCTGGAGCTCCAGCAAATCACTCGGGGTACGTTTGAGGGCATTTCTGATTTATAACTAATCATTCATTATCAGTACCTGAACTCACTAAAGCTCTCATGGGAGAACACCATCAAATCCTCACAGCAGTGTTCCAAAATGTAGTGTTAGGTTTTTGCAGAAGAGCAGAGACTGTTACTGTAGCAGAGGGCAAACAGTGAATCCCTATTGTTACACTAGATTTCAAAAGCAGTATTGGAGGGGCATGTGTCCACAAACTTTTATACATATAGTCTTTGTAAAACACTCTTGGATGTATTTTTCAAATTCAGTAGTTTTGCTTTCTCTCAAGCACTGAAAATACTCTTACTTTCTTTGATTCTAGAGAGCCGTTTTACATTTGTCACTGCACAGCTGATTGAACAGAAAGGTTTATTTTATGGTGTTATGGTGATGTTCAGTGAGTATGTCCATAAGAACTCATGGCTGCAGTGTTCAGTTGTGTTGCGTTTCATGGCAGGGGTCCATAGATGGCAGTGTACATCAGCCAGAGTCACAGTAAATATGGGGTTGACCATATATGCCTTTGCAGACACCATGTCTGCAACACCAGACACCACAGCACAGCTGCCACCCTCCGACTCAACACACACGTTTCTGGTGTTTTTATGTGTGTGGGCACATGTGTATGCATGGGTGTGTGTCAAGCTGCTAGATTTGTAGCACAGCTGTTAGATAAATAGGGAAACAGCAACTATTAATATATTAGCATCAGTTAATGTATTCTCTTTGTTATGGCTGAGGGTACACTCACAGACGGTTCAGCTTAGTCTGTCTGTGGCAGGTTTTGACAATATACCCTCTTCTAGATCTAAAGGGTCCCCTTATTACCATCTACAGGTTTCTCCCTGACTTTATTTGGTCAGGTCTCTGCGGCTGGGGTTTCTTGTGGTCTTAACATGCTTCTTAATGATAAACAATGGAAAATGGAGCGCTTTATGGACGTCCAGCAGTGAGCTTTCTCAGTTTTACAGGCTTGTACAAGCGACACGAATAGTTGGCAAAGCATGCATGCTTTTGCTCATTTAACGTGACGAAGACTGTAAGCCTTTTTGCTTTGTGAAATGTTAAGTGTGTGCTAGTGTTTCTTTGCCAAGACTGAATGGGTCTCTTGTAAGTGACCTGTAGAGGATTCTTTGCTGTGTGTGTGAGAGAGAAAGAGAGACTGAGTGGGAAGGGGAAAAGACAGAAAAGCATCAGAGAAGAGGGAATCACCAAGAAGAATATGGAGAGAAAAAAACACACACACACACATGCATACATGTGCTCACACACATGCATTCATCCACTTTCGCACACATTGTTGGGTTAAAAGGCTATTTGTGTTGGTTTCCTTCTGTAATTGACATTTCCAGAGCTTTGCAGAATATGACTGGAGGAAGCTAGCCTCTCGCACACACTGTGTGTATGTGTGTGAGAATGGGGGAGCTTTAACACAAGCCCATCCCACAAGTCAGTCGGGTGCCTGTCAGATCTCTGAAGGAAAAGTTTGAGCCAGTGTTTTTGATGCATCTCTCTGAATCCTGCCAGAGCTTCTATTAACTCCTACATTCTTCAACCCCCGCCCCCTTCTGTTCTGTGCGTGAACAGGACCCGTCAGGAAGCCCAAATACGTGGAGAGTCCTCGAGTTCCTGCAGATGCCATCACGTCTGCGCTGAGAAAGGCAGCTGACAGCAAGGATGGTGAGGCTATGTGTTTGTGTATGAGGGAATGTGTGTGTCTGTGGGATATGTTCATGCATTTTTGTGTTTCTATACCAATAAAACAGGTGTGTTACTGTTAACATGTATTGTAGCACCATTTAGATGTGTATCATCACTGTCACACCAAAAACTTGAATCTCCAAAATGGCAATGTTTCTATTTATCTATCACATTACATTTTGACACAATATAAAGAACACTTGCCACAGTAAGTTGACGTCAAAAGGTTCTTATGAGACAGCGATGATAAATAATGTTCTATAGTTATATAAGTCTGTGTAATGCATACGTTTAAATGGACACCTCTCTACTGATGGATGTATTCAGCTACTTAAAATTGCACTCATTGTTGACATAGATGTGCAGATGTACACTCACAGCTTGATTAGTCCCTGTAGAGAAACATTGGTAATAGAATAGGACTCTCTAGAGCAGATAAACAGAAACCTATTGGCACTATGCCTAATTCAGGTGTAGGCTAGACGGGTATTTAGCCCCCCATACTGAGTTGTGCAGCAGTGGAACTGTGTTCTCTGGAATGATGGTGGTGCTCCATCCAATACTTTTGGGATTAGTAAAGGATTTAGGGATGAGGTGGGGTGGAGATCATCCAACATCCTGACCTTACTAACACTCTTGTCGCTATATGCAATCACATCCTCACAGCAGTGCTTCAAAACAGGCTGTTACTGCAACAAAAGCAGGATAAACCCTTGATTTGTTTTGTCCCAGTATGTTTGTCAATTTAGTGTGTGTATGAATGTATGTATATGTGTATAAAACAAAAGTTTATGCTGTTTATGCTGTCTCTCTCTCAGTAGGAGCTGAAGTCAAAGTCATGTGACTAAGGAGTGTTGATACACATGCAAATTTGTTTATTTCACGAGTCTGTTTATGCGCTGGTGTTATGGCTGTTGCAGACTGACCCAAGCGTTTGTGTTGAGCGAGATGTGTTTATGTCCGAGAGGTCAAAGCGGCTACGCGTCAGTGTGCTGTGGCATTTGAAGCATTTAGCACAGCTCGTGCTTTTGCCCGAATACTCAAGTGGTAGGGAAGGGTGGACCACAATAGCTTAACAAAACAAAAGTTTCCGTGTGTGTGTGTTTACGTGTGTGTGTGTGTGTATTGTGTTTATATGCTAAATTGCTTTAGCATGTTTCAGTGTTATTGTGTGTATGTGTGTGTGTGAGTGCAATTGTATGTTACTGTTTTCTTCTATAAGTGTAATTGTATGTAAATTGTAATGACATGTAAGTGGGTCTCGTGTGTGTGTGTGTGTGTGTAATTGACTGTGCACACTTGTGTGCGCCCTTCTATTATGTTCTCTAGAGCAGGGCGTAACTCGCAGGGTTTAAATGGAGAGCTGTGTTATCTTTAGCAAGGGCACTGAGAGGTGCTCAGCTCTCAGAGGGAATGTGTGTCTATATTAAGTGTGTGTGCCTGTGTGGGTGTATATGTGTGTCTTAGCAAGGGTACTGGGGTCTCAAATAACATCAATAAAAAGAAGGATCAGTACAGCATTAACTTTCCCACAGTCACTGATACCACCGCTAACGAGCTGCTGAAGTGGTGTGTAAGCGTTTAGGTTGTAGGGCCATTTAGGGGCAGTGTGTAGCAGATGTGTTAAAAAAAAAAAATTGAAGGGTATGCTTCGGTGTGTGAGTTTACAGTAGTGCTGGTACACCATGTGACCACGCCTGTGTGTGTGTGTGTGTGTGTGTGTGTGTGTGTGTGTGTGTGTGTGTGTGTGTGTGTGTGTGTGTGCACGCGCTATCTGATCTTTCTGAAGTGGTACCGGCAGGCGGGCGCCAGTGGAGTGCCATGCTTGCAGGCTTGTCACTGGCATGACTGTGCCATACTGCTGTCATGATGTCATCGTGAAGCGTCAGTGCCCCAGGGCCAGTGAGGGGCTCCATCAGTGAAGTGTGTGACATTTGAAACTGTACTGTGGTGTGCGTGTGTGTCTGTGTATCTAATTACAGTAAATCTGGTGGTAGACTGGAATGCTGGTGGGTCATGAGAATGGATACAGGAGCCTTCTGTGATTTTTAGCAAGGTTGGATACAGCATGCCCACAACATTTGCACAGCTGTTTTTGGTCCTTTCCCCTCTCCATCCACCAGTGGCACACCCCTCTCCCCCTCAGTTTGCCCTCACACATTGAGCCTCACACACATGCTCACACAACATGTTTACATGGGCGGTCTCATGGTGTGTGTGTGTGTGTGAGTGGTTCAGATAGCATCTCTAAAGGCCCCTAGCTATAGTTTCTAGATTACACCACCCACAATGCTGTAAGAGTGTGTATGAGAGCAATTTTGGAAGTGGGGAATGGGAGAGTCTGGGGCGACAATGTCCCCCTGACTTATTTGTTATTACAAAGATTGTTTTCGGAGTTGCAGGATGGATTATTCATCACACTCTGCATTATCGAGGTATGTTTATAGCAAATTCAGATCAGATTAAGAGTGACTGACAGGGAATGGGTAAAATGTCATTATACAAAAAAAATTGAATTTCTGTACTGAGTTTGTATCAGAAAATACATGATTTGTTTACTCCTGAGAGAGCGTTTAGGAGGAAGCGAGAAGGAGAGAGTGCAGGAGAGAGCACCTATAGTAGTGAAGTAAGCCTAAACAGAGAGCGAGTAAAAGAGAAAGTGTGTATAATACTGAGGTAAGCAGTGCGGTGTGTGTTTCTCTGGATTTCAGGCCAGCAGTGCGAGAGTGAGTGCGAGAGTGAGTGCGAGAGTGAGTGCGAGAGTGAGTGCGAGAGTGAGTGCGAGAGTGAGTGCGAGAGTGAGTGCGAGAGTGAGTGCGAGAGTGAGTGCGAGAGGTAAGCTAAGCAGTGCAGTATGTGTCTATCTCTGGATGTCATGCCAGCATATACGAAGTGCAGGAGAGAGTGTGTATAGTAGGAAGGTAAGCTGTGTGTGTGTGTGTGTGTGTGTGTGTGTGTGTGTGTGTGTGTGTGTGTGTGTGCGTGTGTGTGTGCGTGTGTGTGCGTGTGTGTGCGTGTGTGTGCGTGTGTGTGCGTGTGTGTGCGTGTGTGTGCGTGTGTGTGCGTGTGTGTGTTTTTCTAGATTTCTGTCCAGCATATATATATTCAGCTCAGTTCAGCATGGTTTTCTTCTACTGGCAGCGTCTGACAGCAGCTGGGAAAAGCAGCCCACGGCATTCCCAAGACTCCCTGCGGTTCCTGGGAATGCCGAGGCAGGCGTTCATCACCAGCCCAGCCGCTTTCTTGCGCCTCATCTCTCCTCATCTCCAGCTCCTAATTCAAAGCATGGAGAAGGAACCATGTGGAATAAGTTTGCATAGTTCAGTAATAGCATTAAATAATCCTGTGTTAGCCTGAGTGTAAATACTCAGTAATGATGGCTAATTTACTCAACCTGCTTGGGAGGTTTCCAGACTTCCAGGTGTTTAGCTGCTAAGGAGTTACTGTGTTACTGAAAGTGCTGTAGGCACTTATCCTCTTCATTAATACAGTACGGGTGGAGTAGGTTGCAGAGCAGTATGAATTTCTGGTCTGTGGGGTTGGTAGCAGTACAGTCCAGCAGCACAAATGGTATCAGGATAGCAAACTGACAGTAACTATTAGCATATGTGGTCTGATGCAGCCAGGCAGTGTTGTCTCATTGTTTTGAGTCATTTATAGGCCATGATTCTGCCCCTCTGATACACAGAGCTTTTGTGTAAAGGTGAGTAAAAAAAACTTGGGTGCATAATAATGCATAAAAAAGAATACAAATTTACAAATAGAAATACTGAATATTTACACAATAACTTATACTATGCGTATACACATCATAATATGTCAAGTTCGTTCATTCCGAGCACTTTATGAACTCGCAGTCCATACAGGACTGGAAAAAGGATTAGAAGGAATACTTTGATGGTTACCACTGAGAGATTCGGACTGCCTTGTTCACGTGCCGAGGACTAACCGAGTGGCAGTGAAATGGCCACAACGGCTAAGGCTTGCAGCCGCCCACATGGACAAAGAAAAAACCTTTTAGGAGAAAACGAGACAAAGATGGAGTTGTTTGGCCACCAAGAAAAGTCAGACAATAAAGATCTGACATTCAACCTCAAGAAGACTGTACTGTCTGTTAAGCGTGGTGGTGGTAGCATCATGCTCTGTCAGACAGTTTTGGTTCCAGTGGAAATGGTACATTTCGCAAAGTGGGTGGAATGAGAAAGTAGTAGGGATAACTCAGCATGCCTCAGTATAACCTCAACCAGCTAGATGGTTGAAACACACATCCAAAGGGACATTATACCGAATATTAGGTGTATGTATGTTTAATTTTGACCATGTATGTAGAATTCAGACCCTTGATTAAAAAAAATGCACCAATTTTTTAATGTTCAAATTGTATTCCTCCTGCCCCAGAAATTGAACTCCTTCTGCCCCAGAAAACAAACAGTTTAAAGGAATCATACAAAGTCATACCTATATTGCTGTATATGAACTGTATATAAATTAAGCTGGATTTTAAAATGTATGTTTCTGTTATCTGATTACTCAAGTCTGTCATGTTGATCTGTTGACTGCTGTCATTCTTGCTGTGCTGTGAACTAACAGTCATTAGTAATGTAGTGTTTATTTGATGCCTGGTTGGTTTTAGGCAAGTTTGAATGGATTAGTGTAGAATTTTCTTCAGGCTGTATTTGGGTTCTGATCTGAATGTCAATGCTGCGTGTTGTGTTAGGCACATAAAAAGAGAGCCGATAAATCTCTTTTCTCTATGTCTGTTTACAGAAAGTGAATAGTACCTACTGCAAATAGCACACTAGCTGTTTACAGACCTGTAGAAAGAAAAACAGAGGGTAGACCGGAGCCGCAGGGGTCACAGTGTGACAGCATTAACAGGGGTCTGACCCTTCGCTATGCTAACAGAGACTAGTGGAATTCTAGGTGGCAACTGAGAGGAATTCCCTTTGGAGGGTTGCAGTTGCATTACACAAGGTGTGTGTGCATGTGTGTGTGTGGCCAGAGATGTCTATAAATAGTTTGGTGGAGAGTTTGGGTTTGTGAGAGTTATTGTAAAGTTTATCGTGATGTTGTACAGTACTGATGAAGTGCTGAGAGAGGAATTTTGAGAGCAGTAATTTGTAGATGAAGGGTGTGAGAGACACAGATGCGAGTCACAGGGAAAGGGCAGCAAGTGAAAAACGTGGTTTGGCTTGTACTGCTTTGAAGAGAGATACAGTTTCTTACACATTTAGAACCTGCATGTTTGAAGATTGTGTGTGGGAGTGGAGGGGGGTGACAGACAGGCAACAGTTGTGTGGCATGCATCAGCTGTGTGCTGAGGATCACACACACACATTCACACACACACACACAGACACACATTCACACACACACACACACACACACACACTCTCCATCACTCACTCACTCACTCACTCAAACTGCCTTAGTTGGCTGCTTCAATCTTTTTCTCTCTCTCTTGCGCACTCTGTTTCTCTCTTATATTCACACACTATCATTTACACTTTCAGTTACACACACTATCTCTCTCTCTCTCTCTCTCTCTCTCTCTCTCTCTCTCTCTCGTTCACTCACTTCCGTTTACACTCCCATTCAAACATTCTTGTTCACACACTGTCTCTCTCTCGCCCTCTCTTTCTCGTTTACACTCACTGTCTCTCGCTCTCATTCACACACACACTGTCGCTCTCTCTTGTTCACACACACTCTGTCTCGCTGTCTCTCTGTCTTTCTGTCTCCCTTCTCTCTCTCTACTCCCATTCACACACACACACACACTTTCACTGTGTTTCTCACTCACTCACTCATTCACTCTCAAGGTAGTCATCTTCCCCCTGCTTAATGGAACTCTTCCAGTTCACAATGCTGGATCTTCTCTTTGGCACACACACACACACACACACACACACACACACACACTCTCAAACATCTGTGTATGATCTGCTGTGATTTTGATTATGTCAGTATGTCACTGTCTGAGAACCGTGTGTGTGTGTGACTAAGGCTTGAATGGATTGTTGTAGGTTTTTGTGTTGTTTTTATGATAAGTTGTGTTTAGTGTGGGAAAACGAGTGATGAGAGGAGGAGAGTCAACGAGTGATGAGAGGAGGAGAGCGAGCGAGTGGAGGACTGTGCACTGTGCCGGGTTAATTTGCTTCCACCCTTCAGCAGGTTCTCATTTCCGCAGCCCGAACTCCTCATCAGCATCGGCCAGAATCAGGATTATATACCTGCACAGCTGTGGCCTGAGGGAGAGAGAGAGAGTGAGAGTGAAGAGAAAAAGGGGAGGATAAGGAATGTGTGAGAGCAATCTCTTCCATTTAATGAAAGTTGGAGGGGGATGAATTCTGAAAAGTAATGAGAAAAGATGAAAGATGTGGTTTAATAAGTGTATTTTTGCTTGTAAATGCCAGCTGTATTTTCTGTTATATGAACTTCTCATTACGTTTACAATAATAATCCTGTTTCCTACTGCTACAAAACTGCCATTTCAGACTCAGTAATAGTCATGTGACAAAATAAGAACATCTCATGAAAACCTTTTTTTATCATATGGACATTAGAGATGTAGATAATGTCAAATCATACTGACAAATGTCTTTGTAGATCATTAGTAAAATGTAATGAATTGAAATACAGTTTTCTTTTGAGGTCAAAAGTCAGGATACCCTATGCAGGGCAGTAGTGATTTCCTCCTTGCACACCTCCTATTAAGGGCAAACTTGTGCAACCGTCACTTTCTGATGGTGGATGCATGTACTTCAATCAACTGTGGCAAGTGTTACCTGTTGGTCCCATGCTGAATTATTACACTTCTTTAGGCATCCACTTCTTTGTCTCTTGAACGCGCTAGGCCTGACTGACCTGGCCATGTTGGCAGTTGTTTTAAATGTTCTCCACTTGTAAAGGAATTATTTTCTGGTTAGTGGAACAGCAGATTTTTGCTTGTTCTAAGATCTTTTTAGATCTCTTCCCAGACCCATATGCACCAATCTTTCTGAAGGACTCAAAGAGCACTTTGGATTTGGCCATGGTGAGACCGCTCACTTAAACAATCAAGAGCAAACCAGAATAAATGTGTGAGGTTTAAATAAGACAGGCTTGTCCAAAGTCCTCTCTAACCATGTTCTAATCATCTAGTTGGTTTATAAATGTGGGGGTTCTTTACGTTTTCCGACACTTTTTTATGAATGAAAAGAAAAATGACTTTAAATGAATAAGAAAATAGGAAAAGTTGGTATATGGACCAGGGAAGTATAGAAAGAGAATATTTATCTGTCGTGTTTCAGCCTGAACATGGGATTTAGTGTCATTAGTAGCAGAGTGTTAGCAGGGGGCTGGTAAAGGCCTGCTGGTAAAAAAACTACTCATCCTTATGAATAGATATGCACCTCTCCAGATGTCATTAACTTCTTTTCTTGAGAGAATCATTTGTAGATAGCTAGAAAGCCTATCATCTCTTTGTCTCTTTGTTCTTCCCAATTTGCGTGACACCACCAAGTCATTCCAGTCAAACATGGCTGTAATATAAAGCACGAGTCCATTCTCTTGCCTCTTTGTCTTTTAGCTACCAAGAAGCAGATCCCAGAGCACAGAGCTGTTAGAAACCTGTGCGGTCCACAAAAGCAAATCCCTTTAGCAGAGCAGGCTCTGTATAGAAGGCTTTGAGGCAGCAGACAGCTCTGATTCATGGAGCCGGTTTCTCTAAGAAGCGCGTCTTTGTGACACAGGAGATTGATGAGCGCTAATTAAGACCAACCTTAGCACTGATATCTTGGTCCTCTTTTCATGCTATCTCACTGTCTTTATGAGGCCTCCCATTACAGCCCCTGCCAGCTTCTGTGTGTTGCTCCGCTTGGGTGTTTGTGCCCTCCAGTGGACTAGAATGACAACTGGTCTTAAATCTCATAGTTAGGGATGTCCTGATCTGATCTAATGGATCAGGATCTGGGCCGATACAGACTTTTTTTAGTGGGCTATTTCAAGCCTGATCCGTTTCCGATTCTTTGTTTTCACCAGTGTACTGCTCTGAAATCCTCTCTCTAACTCTAATTAACAGACGTTCTTCACAGTCTGTATCAGTGAGGCACGTTCTCAGAAGATGTCAGAACCGTTTAGAGTCAGCAGTGTGGAACTGTTTTACAGTGGGACGTAAACCCAGTGTGATAGCTGTGGTTCTAGCACTTTGAGTGTGTTTTCCTGCAGACATTTGTCCTATTTGATGCCATTTTGGCTCCTGATGCCAAATTCATGTAGGAACGTCAAGATGGCACTACCTGTGCTTAAATGTTTCTATAGCCTGTCTTTGTTTTCCAAGTTATGCCAGATGAGGAGATGAGCTCTTCTCGTCTCTTCTCTTGTCCTTTTTTCTCTTCTTGTATTGTCTCTTGTATTTTCTTCTTTGTCTTGTCCTTTTTCTTGTCCTTGTCCTTTTTTCTCTTCTTTTGTCATTTCTACCCTTCTTATTTCGTCTCCTCTCTTGCTCTTTCTTCTCTTGTCTCATTTCTTTTCGCCTTGTCTTATCTCGTCTCGTCCTTGTCCTTTTTTCTCTTCTTTTGTCATTTCTACCCTTCTTATTTCGTCTCCTCTCTTGCTCTTTCTTCTCTTGTCTCGTTTCTTTTCGCCTTGTCTTATCTCGTCTCGTCTCTTGTCCTTTCTTCTTGTCTTGTTTTTTGTCCGTTGTCCTTCTCTTTTCTTGTCCCTTCTTATCTCTCCTCATCTCTTGTCTTTTTTTCTGTCATTTTGTTCTTTCTTTTCTTCTCGTATCTTCTCTTCTGTTCTTGTCTGTTCTTTTCTTCACTTCTCTTTTCTTCTGTTGTCCTTTTTTTCTCGTCTTCTCATCTCTGTCCCTTTCATTTCCTGTTTTCTTTCTTTTCCTGTCCTCTCCTTCCCTATTCCTCAATCTACTGTACTCCACCTCTCCATGCATTAAAGACTTTGTCTTAATGCAAGTCTGTTTATCTGTGTGTGTATTGGGAGTGCTGTGTGCATTTCTGCGGCAGTGGTAAGCTTCACAAGCTTCACAGCCTCTGAGCACAGCTGAAAGAGGAGATGTTGCATTCATCAAGTGCTCATTAAAGCACTTCCACTGTTTTGGAAAGTAAACCCAGCTCTTAATGAATGCCAACTGGCTTGCTTTCTCATGCACAAATGCACGCACACACTGGCGCATAAATGGGACAGCCTTGCAGGGCCAGTTTGTGCATATAATTCCGTACACATACTTCCTATTCACTATAAGAGCAAAAGCTTTAACAGTCCACAAACCACCAAGACTGAGGATAATGATGATGTTTTAATGCCCTCCATCTTCACGTTATTTTCGTCCTTGTGGCTTTGTGCACCATATCGGCAGTCTAGGAGAAGATAGTACTTGTAAAAGATATGTCCGCAGAATCCATTCATTTTGAGTGCATGAAAAGACGCACACAAGTGCACACTCTGTGGACTGCCATTTCCAGCCACAGTTTTACCAGTCTCATCCTCTATATGAAATCACGTCAGGTTTGATTTCACAGTAGATATTAGTAAGCCTAGTTTGTTACCAGGAGTAACCACTAAGTATACTGTTTCTGAACACCTCTCTCTGCACCTGGATCCTGGACCTCTTATTGAGAGACCTCAGTCAGGCAGGATTGGTCAGGATACACAGCCACATCCACATTAAGGTTGCAGTGCACTGTGTGGACATATTCCTCTTATAACCATCAATAAGAATGTCAGTGATTAGATGTGCCAGAGCAGCCCTTCTGTTGATTTGGCCCAGATGGGACAGCCTTCATTGCCCTTGCACATCAGCGAGCTTAGGGTGCACCGTCGCCAACTTGTGGTTTGTCCCTCCTTGGACCACTGTCTGTAGGTACTCGCCAGTGCTTACCAAGAGCATCCTACAAGCATTGCCATTTTGGAGATGCTCCGGCCAAGTCATCTGGCTATAACAATTTGGCCCTTGTCAAAGTCACTCAGGACTTCATGCCTGCTGCCTTGATCTTTTCATGTGTCCAACCCATTGACTATAAGGATTGACTGCTCAGTCACCATCTACCATATATCCCAGATTTAGACATTGTTAAAAGATGATTGACTGTGGTGTGTGTGTGTGTGTGTGTGTGTGTGTGTGTGTATATATATATATATATATATATATATATATATATGATATCGGATACTGATTCTAGTACCTTAAAAACTTGGCAGGCTGGTGGTTGAGGAGGCAGTTGTGAGTTCTCTACCTCATAGCAGGTACCAATTAGAGCTATTAGAGGAAGCAGTGTGGCTGCAGGGATTTTTCACATTAGCATAGTAGGACTGATACCAAAGCTTGATGTGAGACAGCATAGCAGTGGTGGGAGTGTTAATTGAGGTTAATTTGCTCATTGCTCATCTGCCTGTAGAGGATCATTTGGGTAAATAGTAAATGCAGCATATTGTTTCATTTAATGAATTGTCCCTATCGTGCCCTGGTTGGGCTTACCTTCAGATAGTAATTAAGCAATTTATTGGGAGAGCTGTACAACTCCAGACTAAAGGATGATCCGTGTTATCTGGGTAAGCGCTCTGATTTACGGTTGGCTTGAGACATTGTCTGTGGAAAAACATGGTGAGCTTTCACACTGCTGTTAAGGATTTTATGTGATTGTTAAACTGTCAGATTTGATATATGTTCTGAAAGGCTGTCAAAGGTGAGAATGTGCTAGCCATTTCATGGACAAAGTAGCATGTGAGAAGTTCTGGGTAGGCTGAGTACAGCTGGATATTAATGCCAGCTTGTGAATGCATGCTGTCAATATAGATTATAGGGTGGCTCATTAAGTTTCTACCACAACTGGGGATGGCCGATCCAGACATGACTTGATGGGATCAGGTATTGGCGGGTATTCAGACTGTTCCACCACTGATCTTTGTTTCTTTGTTGCCTTCTGTTTACGCTGCTGTTGTAGAGGTGCCATAAACTGACACAGCCTGCAGCAGTGAGGGTGATTAGAGAAGGTAACACAGCGTTTTGAAGCTCTGCAGCGTGGAATTATTTTACAGAGGAAAATAAAAATGTGTATACTGTGTATATATACCTACAGTGAAAGTTCTTCTGCTGTTTATATTATATTATACTTTTCACTATGAGCGAGAGCAGTTGTTTTTGTTTAAAATGCATATTATGTGTGAAATACAGTTAATAAATGCCACAGATGTCAGTACAGATAAGCAGCCTTTAACTATAGCATGTAGCTGATAACAGCTTATATTTAAACTGCTCTTCCCCACGGGCCAGTCCACTTACGTGATGTCACTTCTCTGTCATACCTCCTGGAGCAATGCTCGTACCTGGTCTTTAAAACACGTACACACACACAATTGTTTTACTGCATTTGTGAGGACCACCATTGATTTTTGTATTGTAACTGACTTGGAACTGTGCCATACCATCCTATGGCCACTCTGAGTGTGTTTTGGTGTAATCTCTGATGGCTCGATCCAGCAGAGCTGTGTAATTAAAAGTCAGCTAATGGATGAGTCCCCAGCCCAAAGCATTGAATCTCCCATGATCATCAGTGCTGGTGAGGAGAGCAGCTTAGAACTATAGGCTCTCTGCAAATATCTAGAAGAAAACATAGCACTCAATCATACTAACACACACACACACACACACGCACACACACGCACGTCCAGAGTTCAATTACTCTGGCTAAGATATGAGTCATATTTTTTGTCTCCTACTAACTCACCTAGACTGAGTACAAATGGCTGTGAGGATAGTTTTGCTTTTTACTAAGTAAAGGGGCAATGTCTGATTTTATCCTCCATGCTTTCATAGAGCTGGGAAATATGATGTTATGGTATCTCAGTAAGTTTTGTCTTATAACACGCAGTATGCTTTTTGAGCATATTGTGGATATCGCCTTATCGTCGACAACACTTAGAATAGGTCCCTCTTGAGCAGATGAACAGTAAACCTGTCAGCACCATGCCTAATGCCTAAGGAGTGAGCTAGAGGGGTATAACCCCCCCCCCAAAGCACTAAGCTGTGGAGCAGTGGAGCTAGGTTCTCTAGAATGATGGATGGTGCTCCTTCCAATATTTCTAGTACTTGTGGAGTTGGGGATGAGGTGGGGTAGTGATTATCCAACATCCTGACCTCACTAATGCTCTTGTTGCTGACTGCAATAAAATCCACACAGCAATGCTTTAAAATCTAGTAGAAAGCCTTCTTCCCTGGACAGTCGAGCACCGTTGAGACAGTTACTCCAACAGAAGCAGGAGAAACTGTGCTTCTGCTTAATTTCGGAAGAAACAATGAATGAGCAGGTGTCCCAATACTTTTGTTTTGTTTTATGTGGATAGCTGGTGATAATTATTTTATAATGTACATGCTAAATTATGTTTTTGTCCCCCCCCCTAGTATGCACACTCAGTAGCGGTGCTTGGCTGTGTAACACTGCTCAGACAGTGAAAACACCAGAACTGCAGTATATGTGGGATGGGGGTTGGGGTCGATCCAGTCGCATTTTAATGGCTCGGATATCAGATCGTTAAAGCCGGATCCACATCCAGTTATTAGTTATTTTGCCTTTATTTATTTATTTTTTTTAACACAATGACCGAATCAGGTTATCAAATTGCCAGTATTTAGTGCCTTATTGATTATACTGACTATAGTTTTAATTTCATAGTCTGCTAGACTCTACAGATCAGTAATCCAGGCCATTTCCATGCAAGTAAACGTCCAAGTACTTTCCTTTGCTTCGTTAAATTTCAGACTACTTATTCTTATTCTTTTTTTTTTTTTTCTTTTTTTTTTTCCTCTTGAAGCATTTATTTTTGCTTGCATATCAGAATATAAGACCAGTTCGGCAGGATACAGCTTGCTAAAATTGTGCCTGTCAGTTTTAAAGCGTGCAGGAAAATTGACTACTACAACTTTAGATGTTAATTATTTATTCGCACCGTTCTCTACGGGTGTGGAGCGAGCACCTGTTAACAGCTTGTTGCCGTAGTAACAGATGTTATTTTCTTGAGCAGAACAGGGCAAATGGGGATTCTCTCATTCCATGTGAGACATTATGAAGAGAGAGCTTTAGTGAAGCCTAGCCTTGTGAGTAGAACTCTGAAGAGTGAGGCGAAGCCTGAGAGCAGGGGAGCCGGTTGCTCAGCGGCATGGAGATGAGCAGTGGCACCGTAGACCTCAACAAACAGCAGAGCTGAACACGGGCGAGTTTAGAGTGCAAATGAGGGAGAGCAGAGCCACAGAGGTGGAAACCTGGATAAGGAGAGGGGAGGAGAAAGGTTAGCTGAATGCCTCAAGACCGGGAGAAGTGAGAGTGCTTGGGTCTGGGGAGTGGGGCAGGGAATGGAAGAAAAGCAGAGCATATGAAGAAATCAGGATGAGATGTTGAGAGGACTTTATCTTGCAGTAACAGACAACAAATGCTGGGTTTTGTTATGCACTACATGTCCAAATGTTTGTGGACAGTCCTCCTATGCATTCAGCTACTTTACACACACAGCTGGTCTCGTCACTGTAGGAAGTATTGCCTATAGAATAGGACCCTCCGGAGGGAATAACTATGAACCCAGTGGCACCAAGGCGTAGCCTATAGGGGTATAAAGCCCCCCCAGCATTGGCGATCTCTGCTTTTATTGGCTGATTTATGTCATGGTGGTGGCTCACAGAAGCCGCACACCATCGCTTTGTTTTTATTACTGAACAAGAACACTTTTTTTTTTTTTTTTTTTTTTAAATGAATCATTATGCCAGAGTCTTATGGGAGAGTGTTGCTGTTCTCTCTCTCTCCTCTTGGTGCAGTGTTTGCTTAGCAGTCTTGTAGCTTGTGTGGGATAGTAGGCATCTTGGCTTTAAGCCTTTACCCCATTTGCTTGACCATTTTACCTTTTGATGTGATTAGCTCCAGTTTTTAGTCAGTTTGTCAGCCATGATCCCTGTTTTTGCATTGCCGGATGCTAAATTTGAACTTCCCGTGGACACTAGGCCTGGTTCATGTAGCGACCTGTATCCCCAAAACTAGCAGCGTCTGGAGGTGATGTGCTGCTCTGCAGTGTTGCAAGTATAAACTCTTCCAAAGTTGCCTTTTACTGCTTTTCCAGCTTTGACTAGACATGGTTCTTTGCTAGTGGGCTGTAAATATAACAAGTAAGGACTGTTAAAACTTTAGGATTTTGGAATTTGCCTGATTTTGGAATTGGACAGCCCTGTTCTGGTTATGCCTGATTTTCTTTTCAATGAGGAGATCATTGAAGAGTGTTTGAGATTGTCTATGTTAGAGCCTCTTTAACAGCCCACCTACTAATATAACTTCATCAAGTGCAGTTTTCTGTTTTAGACTGTGATGTTTTTAAAATGCTGTGGTAGTTAGTGATTATTCTCATACCTCTAAAGCTTATTAGTAAAGGCAGGCTGGTGGAGAATAGGGTAAGAATAGGTAGCAGAGTCTTTTCCAGGGTTGTCAGTCTGCATCATTTGTGAAGAGAGGTGAAGAGAGTAATGAGATTCTCCTGTTGCTCCTCCCAGCTCTTTCACACGCTCCCAACCATTCCCCCTGTTGGTTGCGTGTCCACAGACAGCACGCCTCTTTCTACCATTCAGAGCTTAGAGCTGCCAGCTGTCTGCAGCCGCTTGGCTGTATTCCTCAGTGCAGCGATAAGGATTTGTGCATGATACAGTGTGTTGTATGCTATTTGGACCAGGTGGTAGTGGGGAAGGGGGTGTATGATTGATTGATTCCTTTAGCCCCTGATTCATTCCAGGAGGGCGAGTGTGTAACCAGACCGACTGTCAATGGTATTAATGTGTGAGACAGAGACAGAGAAAGAGGTGTGACGGAAGCATGTGCGTGTGTGATATAGAGGGGTGAGGATGCAATGCTGTGTAATAGGCTACCGTACTGAACAGGCTCGCTACCGTATCGCTCAGTTTTACTCCCTGTTCACTGCTGTTCACCCAGTTGCACTATTCAGAATTCAGATATTCAGTATCAAGAGTTATTTTGTTCCATTATTAAACTTTTCTTTGTTCTGAAAAGCTCTAATTGCATTGCATATTTCACATATTAGCCTGGACCAGATTTACATTTTATTTTGTTTTCATGCCTTTTCCCTCCTATTCAATCCTGCTTACTCCTCTTTCACTCCCATTTCATAACTATTCACTTCTATTCCCTCTTATTCTGTTCCTTTTTAATATTTTACTCCTCTTCATTTTCAGTCCTGTTTCACACCCATTTAAATCCTGTTCACTCCTATATTGCTCCTGTTTCACTTCTTTTTACTCCTATTTCACTTCCGTTTTACTGATATTTCACTCCCACGTTATACCTATTCACTCCTGTTTCACATCTTTTTCACCTCTTTTCTCCCATTTCCCTCTCTTTCACTCTGTTCTACTCATTTTGTTCCTCTTCCTCCCAATTCCACTCACCCTCACCCTTATTCACTTCCACTTTCGCTCTTATTTCCCTTCTATTCACTCTGATTCTTGGCTGTTCACTCATATTTCTTCCCATTACACTCCACTTCACTCCAATGTTATTCCTATTTCACTCCCATTTTATTTCTATTCACTCCCATTCCATTCTTGTCAGTCCTGTTCCTTTTTCTCCTCCTATTTTACTCATTTTCACTCCTGTTCACTCCCATTTCATCTCATATTGCACTCCTTGCAGACTCGCTGCAGGTGCATGTGTGTTTTGGACTGAATGATCTTCTACTGGTTATTACTGAACAGTATTTTACAGTAAACTGGAAGATGAGATTTTTATCTATGGAGTTTCTCAGCAGGTGCAGTGTGTGCTAAATGTGGCGTCTCAATACGGCATATTCCAAACAAGGACATTTGTGCTCATGTGTGTATAGTTCATGAAATCCTCACCCAAGCCCAGCAGCGGCAGATAGACAGCGCATCAGAAATGTAAAGCTTGAAGTGTGTGACTGCTTGAGGCACTGAACGGAGGGTCCTATTTTCCACTCATTAATATTCTCTTCCTATCTTCCAGAGCTTGAGCTGCAAACAGGCAGCAGGCAAACAGTACACTCATAGAGGAGACCTCCACACTGCCTCTGCATTCGCAATGAGCTTCAGCAAATGATGCTGTTCTGTGCGTACCACTGGCCGTTTGTGCAGATGAGCGTGTGTGTGTGTGTGTGTGTGTGTGTGTGTGTGTGTGTGTGTGTGTGTGTGTGTGTGTGTGTGTGTGTGTGTAATGCTGGTTAGAGCTGGTGGTGTCTGTATATGTGTTTCAGTGACTCTTTTTACTCCAGCTGACTGCGCAGTCGCTTTTTTCCTCAACTTGTGCCAACCCTAGGAGACTAAGACACACAGAGCAGACACACACACACACACACACACACACACACTGTCCTCCTCTCCCATTCTGCCAGTGTGGGAAACTAACGTTTTTCTCTGTCTCTCTATCTCTTTCTCCCTTTGCCCTTCTCTCTCTCTCTGCTCTCTCTCTCTCTCTCTCTCTCTCTCTCTCTCTCTCTCTCTCTCTCTCTCTCTCAGAGCCGGCCAGTCCTGGCCCCTCCCCCGCCACTCAGGAGTTGATGACACGGTTGGGCTTCTTGCTGGGCGAAGGCATCCCGGGCTCTGCACGCATACCTATGGACAACAAGAATGAAAAGAAGGTATTTAATTTTCCCTCCACAGCTGCTACCGCTGTCTGAGAGAGAGAGAGCAGGAGAGAGAGGAGGAGTGAGAGAGCGGGGCACTGGGCGGGGGGTCTATGAGACGAGAAAGATAGATAAGAGAGAGAGAGGGAGGACGGGAGATAGAGAGAAGGAGGTCTCAAGCATAAGTGTGAGTGACAAAAGAGGGAAGGAGGTGGAAGGAGGGAAGAGAGGGAAGAGTGCGAGTAAAGCGAGAGTTGTTGAGAGGGGGCGATCAGTGCGTGGAGCTGTGTGTTCTGTATTGGAGCTGGATTACAGGCTCTTTATCACTGGAATGGCTTCACTTTCTCAGTGTAAGGCAAACTTTGTACAGGGTGTGAATGTGTGTTTGCCTTTACTGTGTATTTTGGGTAGCATGTGTGTATAGGGAAAGCGTGTGGTACAGTATGGCTTGGGCATCAGTGTAGTGTTGTAGGTGCTTATGCTTAAAGTCACTGAATTGTTCTCAGCTGATCTGCCACCTCGCAAACTTGAGTTTTTGTATGGGGGCTTGGCCAGGAATAGTGTGCCAGGGTCTCTCAGCTTGTGTGTGTGTGTGTGTGTGTGTGTGTGTGGCAGATCTAATTAGGCTGGGACTGTGAGGCAGTGGCAAAGGAACCTTTGAATCTACTGCTTGTGAATTCTGTTTGGAGGTTGTAGCACAGTGTCTTAGACGAAGTTCTTTGTGATGGAGTTGTGAGTCAGCAGTCATCTGCAGAAATCCAATGAAATGATCATGGGAAATATGTGTAAGATATGGCTCTAAAACCATTCAGTATTTTGACATTAGTGCACTGGTATTGTGCATTTCTGTGTATTTCATGTGTATTTAATGTCTTTCATAACATCTAAATCATCACTGGCTGTTGTGCAAAAGTTTGGCCACCCTAAGTGTTGCTCAGATATTTTTTGGCAAGGTTTTAGAATTTGATTATCAAATCAGGACTGGGGCATGCCACCAATTGTAATGAGGAACTGTCAGCTGAATAAATGACCAAGCTTTAGATGTTCTCTGACTCGTCAAACCTTGTCATAGCACTCATTAAACATGGGCACCTCACTATGGCCTGGGGGTCACAGGTTCAAATCCTGAACCATACTGTTTTTCCATCAGCTGCCAGAGTCAGAGAAAGCACATTTGTCTGTGCTCTTTCTCTATGTGTGGTCGACACAGGCGTCTGTTAGCTGTAATGCAGTTCAGAAAAGAGACGGTGGCTGGCTTTTCCTGTATCAGAGAGGATGTGTTAAGTCCTTGCCATCCTAGTGTCGGGAGCATTGCTAGTGCTGGGGGAGCAACATACGTATGAGTTCATTGGCCTTACCACAGAACTAACCAAAAAAAAATCAAGGTAGGGGAGGCTATTAGAAGATACCAAAGCGGCAAGACAAGAAAGTCAAATGGTGATGCACTGTTCCACTTCCTAGCTTCCTAAATTAAAAGTTATAAGGAGGAAACCGTACTTGTGACCTCATTACAAAACATGTAATGTTATGTGCTCTGTTAAAAAGGAGCTATATGGATACAATCAGCAAAAGCACATTTTCCAGCGGGGGTCTGGAAAATACTTAAAGACCCTGTTTACTCCTGATCACTTCATGTGACTATTATCTGGATTGTATTCTGAATGATTTACACTCTGTAGTCAAATATGTCTCTGGTTAGTCTGACTGAAATCTGACTGATTGCTGTTATTACTGGTGTTTTGGTTGTTTTGGGGGGAGGTGTGGGGTGTTGAATGTGTTATGAAGAGACAGATACATGAGAATTGGGTGCATTTACACTTGCATTTTGTATGTGGTTTGTGTGCATGTGGGTGGGTTAAAGGTGGAGGCCAAATTCCACCGTGTATTCCATCTGTGTCCAACACAAATAATGAATATGGTTGTCTTGTCTCATTCTCAGGTGTTAATATACATAAATCATTAATGAACATTTATAAACATAAAACAAATTTTAAGCCTTCTCAGGAGAAAGCTTATTGAATCCGTTGCCACACAGAACAGTCAAATCTCTGAGTGATCTCTGAAGAAAGTCTGGATTTTAGAGCTTTGGGATGGTTTGAAGTTAAAGCAGTTTGCCCCTTGGTTTGTTTTGGTACAGATGAATAATGTGGTGAGTGATCTTACTCCAAACACGTGTCTCTGTGTGACTAATGAGAGGCTGATTTATTTTGCTGAAGCTCTGGATGCGCTCGGGTTTGTTTGGAGTTTGAGGGGAAAAAAAGGCTGAACTTGAGATGAACTCTCTGGGTTCGCCTCAAGATGGACACCGTTGATCAGAGTGTGTTTTATGGGTTAAGGCTTTTATATTCTCTTTCTCTGGATAATTGTTGATACTTGAGCTGTGGTGTTAAAGTATTTTGAATCCTTATTGCTTTCATCTGTCTCTACCTGAGAAAGGCGGTGAAGTATGTATGTGTGTGTGTGTGTGTGTGTGTGTGTGTGTGTGTGTGTGTGTGTGTGTGTGTGTGTAGATCAAGTAAAATAATAAAGCCAACAATCTGAAGAAAATGTTTGTGTGTGTGTTTTTCCATAGTGCTCAGTGAATCAAGGGGTGAGTCCTTGCTCCACACTGACCAGTAGCACAGCGTCTGCGTGCACAGACAGCCCCTGCTCCACTCTGAACAGCAGCGCCAGCCGGCCTCCCACCAGCCAGCGCAGCCCCTGCGGCACTATCACCAGCCCCAGCTCCACTTTAGAAAGCAAGGACAGTGGGATCATAGGTACTGCACACACGCACACACACACACACACAAGCTGTTTTTCTGCCAACTGCTGCACCCCTGTGGCACCATTATCAGTTCCATTCAAGAATGTTACACAAAGACCTGCACACTCACACACAGCATAGAAGTCACAGGTGTTATAGTATTACACAGTGGTGTGTGTATTGTTGTGGAGAGATGATGCTTTAATGCCGGTCTAGGCTGCTGCTGCTGCTGCAGGAATCTCTGCAGATCTGTGCTTTGGCACTTGTTGACAGAAAGATTGCATATTTCTCTCTTAATTATTATGCGAGATGACAGCTGAGCGGTTTGAGCCACTGTGAAATATCACACGCCGTCCTTGTATGTGGCCTCTGCCGTGGGAAAGAAGATCTGCTCTAACAAGTTTCCACAGATTTTTGTTCAGTGTGTTGTTTTTATGATGTGTGTATGGATGAGGAAGTCTGTGGTTCAGAGGTCTCTTAGGGCTGAGTTTAGGATCCAGTTGTGTCATCTTGTTAATAGCTGAGTGATATCATAACAGTGTATCATGAGGTCAGACCCCAATACGGTTTTGTTTTCTTCAGCTTCACTAGTGAATAATCATGAGCAGAAAATGGAATAAGGAACAGGTCAGATGATTCTTTGTGTGTCATGTGTCTCTCTCTCTATCTCTCTATCCGTCTTCTTTCTTCCTGTATCTCCATTATTTCTCTGTCCATTCTTGTAATTCTATTTCTACCTCTGTAGAAAACCTCTGTCTACCTCTCTCTCTTAAAGTTCACCCTGCATCTCCATTATTTTAATTGTATTTCTCTCTATATATACCTCTCTCTCACGCTCTAAATCTCCATTATCTCTCTGTTCATTCTTAGTTTTATTTATATCTTTCCACCTGTTCCTCCCTCTCTATCTCTCTTACACTTTTTCTCCCTTCCTTTCCCTCCATTATCACTCTCTCCATTCTCTTAATACTCTGTGTCTCCCTTATCTCTCACTCCATTATATTAATTCTCTCTCACACTTTTCTATCACACTCTATTTCTCATTATTACACACATTATTATTATTTCTCATTATTACACACTTATTAACTCTGTCACTTGTCTTCCTCACTGTCTGTCTCCCTCTAAAATTCAAATTTAAAAGACTTAATAGGCATAAATCGTAATTCTAATGGCGAGAAAAAAGAAAATTATTCAAATCGCATTAAAAACAAAGCATCCATGTACGTCTGTGCTGGACTGCAGGACTATGCAAGCGAATTCCAACATTTTTCAGCATTTCTCTTCACACAATCAAGCTTTTCAGGCTTATGATTTGTTTTCCAGGCATCCAGATGATACTTTTGTCGACTCACGTTGTCCTGTCTTCACGCAGAAAACAAGCCTGAAAATAAAGTGCAAAACTGAAAATCTGGACCGCAGTTGTGGTTTACACACTAAATGGCTGAACAGCAAAATTACAAGCTCCAACAAGTTCAGATATTTAGACTGCTAGATATCTTTTGGGTGTCAGTGAATTTTCAGCAGGCTCTTGGATCGTGTCTTTAAAGAGGTCAGAAATAATGATTGAACCATAATGGACTGAACACTGACTGGCATCTGATCCCAGGCTTTTGTCAAGAGATCTCCAAGAAGTGGTTGCGATAGGAAATCAAGGTCAACAAGAAATAATCTAAGCAGTGTAGAACTAAACCTATTCACTCAAACTAACCCTTCTGTCGCTCTCTATCCTTCTCGTCTTTCCATCTTCTCTTGCCTTTGTCTCCTCAGTCTCCACTATTTCTCCCTGCACTAACACCTGCTTTGTGTTAAGGGAAGCTTATTTGCCAGTTTGCCTCTATACTGCTCTTTCTCCTCCTCAGAGCTGATGACTTAAAGTCTGATATCTACAGAGCCTTTGTAGATATTAGATCATTCCTACTAATGGTGCCACTATGTCTACAATAAGTTAAAGAAAATCCTGTGTTAATATCATTGTGAATATATATTTCTCTGACCACCAAGCCTGAGAGAGTGGCAAAGAGCCATAACATATAAACAGTGTCTTAAATGCAGTTACATCATCCAAAATCTTTCAGTGTCACACGGGTATGATAGCACATTTAAATGTGCTAAACGCTCTGAAAACTCAACTTTGTGCAAAAATGCATGAAACAGACTGATCTTAATACCCCACAAATCTAACCAAGCACTGCCTTTCAGTCCCGTTCTGTCTGCTTCTGAAAATAACCCTCCAGTTATTGGCCAACATCAGTTCTATTGGAACGCTGATGGCCAAATTCCCATTAGCTGTAATCTTCCTGTTTCTCACAGCTGGCAGCTGACAACATGGCATTGTGGTTTGTCGGTTGCCAGATGTGATGAACAGAATTGAAATGCAAATTTGCAACAAGACGCTTGTGTTTTAATAAGAATCTGCAATACTGATTGAACTGAATTGCTGTTATTGTGGATTATTACTACCTAGTGCATTAGAAATGATGTTACAGTTAGGCCTCAATAGAGCATTAGCTGAACTTGGGTTGAGAGAAAACGACATAAAGAGAGAGAAAACGCGAGACATGAGGCTGAAAGGTTTGGAGGCAGTGAGGAGAAGAATGCTGTCTGATTAATGAAGTTTCTGTAACAGAAAGAAGGGAGGATGGAACATTCTCTTCCCACCACGTCTGAATTTTCCTACTTTTGACAGCCATATAGGTGGGATTATGCATGCATGTGTGTCCACAGACTCTGACACATAATACAGCTCACAGCTGATGTCTGGAGAATAAGTTTAAGCTCAGACTTTCTGACAAATAGTGCAATCTATCTTCCATACTTCTAGATAGCCAAGACAAGCATTCACACCCCAACCTGAGAAGGCTTCCCTCAGAGTGATGATTCTGCATTACAGTAGACATGTACTCTAGCATGGACACATCCACTGACTGTCCTTTTTAGCAGTAAGTGTCTGCCTGCTTTGGGGAAATGCATACCCTACCTGTTGAGGCATGGCCTAGATTGTGTGGTGCCC
Organism: Salminus brasiliensis; assembly: GCF_030463535.1. Taxonomy (NCBI): domain Eukaryota; kingdom Metazoa; phylum Chordata; class Actinopteri; order Characiformes; family Bryconidae; genus Salminus; species Salminus brasiliensis. The sequence goes on along the minus strand of NC_132885.1, from coordinate 15,022,030 downwards.
AAAGAAACGTCCCCATCAGTGTACACACCAGGCGTATGAGCACACCCCCAAGACTCGACAAGAACTAAACAAATTAAACAGCTACACACACAGAATAATGTACACCTGGGGCAGGACTATATACTGAGAATTCCTGGATACATTAAGCGAAAAGCTCAAAAACCAGGATCAGGACGCTCACTTAGACAAGCCCCATTTTCCAAATACTGTGCTTGTGAACCTGATGTTACAGATTTGCCAACTCTGGAGGGCGGGAGTGCACTCTACGGATATTCTTCAATTGGAACAACAACATGGTGCTGTCCCAAGCCACATAAAAGTCACATCCTGATGCATCCTCAGCATAGTGGAGTGTAAACACATCCAGGCATTTGGACTGTACTTGGCTACATGCAGGCTTGTGAATAGAACAGTACTCTTGCTGCATCAGTACGGATGGTAACATCATTGACAAGTGTCCCCTGATGCCCCCGGCAACACCATTCCTACATCCGCCGCGGCATGGACTTCACATGGACTTCTGAAGGATCCGAGGATCGCTGGTTGGAATCCTGGGTCATCCTGCTTGCCATCAGCAGCCAGAGTCAGAGAGAACACGATTGGCCTTGCTCACTCATTGGTGGGTTGATGGCACCTCCTCCCCACATAACTCCTAGTGTGATGCTGATCAGAACAAGTGTGTGTTGGCTGTTGTATTGGTGCTGGAGAACCACACTTTCTTCTGTGCACACTGGATGTGTTCTTTGCTGCATGAGCGTCAGTTAAGAAAGAGGCAGTGTTTGACTTCACTTGTGTCGGAAGTGCTAGCCTTCACCTTCTTAGTATTGGGGACATTACTGATGGGGAGGGGTCGATTGACAGTCCAAATTAAATAGGAAATGGAGTAAAATGTGAAATAAATGAACAAAATACGCTTCACCTGTCAGGGGTTTTAATAGATTGGCTGATCGGTGTATGTATACCATAGAGACTTATTAGTGTTGATATTATTATTTTAGTATGAGGGTGGTTTATATGGTATTATTGATGTTTATATTAGTATGAGGGTGGTTTATATGGTATTATTGATGTTTAGCCCAATCGCATGTGGTGTAGTTGCATTTTGTTTAGGAAATGAAACGAATAAAACTGTGCTTTTCTGTTCTCATGCTTTCACACATTTGACATTCAGTGTTTCATTCAGAGATTGATCTTCCGATGTTCGAAACAAGTGATGCAACACATGTTTAGAATGTGAAATCCACACTACCTTTGAAAAACCAAAAGAGTAGCGCAGCCGGAGTGTAACCAGCGAGTGCTCGCTCCCTGTAGTTGGAGGATGTAGGTGTCATTTGGCAGGTCTGTTTATTTGCAGCTTTTTCACTGTGCGTCATGGCGACCTGAGAGAGCAGAGGAGAGGATTATGGGATTTGCTTGTTTCATGTGAGCAAACACCTGTCTGAACTCTGTTAATAGGAACAAGCATTGCTTTGGCTGTCCAGAGCCCTGCTAGCAGAGCTTTGCGCTATTTATTTATTTATTAATTTATTTATTTTTGACTGGGGAATATTTATTTGTAATAATTACACGCACAACTAAACCGGGCTTTAGATCAGCCGCGTCATTTGGTTTGTCTCATCCTGAATGTCGCGCTGGTTGTGGTTTATGATGCGTAAATCCTACCGCAGGTTAATAAACGTGCAGCTATCAGATCAACAATCTTCTAGGAGATTTGCATACACTGTACCGCTATCATTTAATGAGAGGGCACACAGTGGGGGTGATAAGCCGCAATTAAGCAAAGGCATCCAGAGTCATAATGCAACTTCTGTCGGCATGGAGGGAAAGTGGGCGTCGGCTCGCGTTTCGTATTGCGAACCTGAAGAGTGTAGATGAGGATGAGGCTAGTTGTCGTTAACCATGTGCCAACCATTGAGGGTAAATATGAGAATGGGTTTTTGATAAGGTCAAAGCTGTCTCTCCTCTTCAGAGTCCTTCCTTACAGCCAGTAAACTCCTCTAACGGCAATACAGGAGGGAAATGAGTTATTCTGGAATTAGAGGTGACTTTACCACTCGTTTGTCCATCTTTTCCTACTCTCGCCCTCTCTTTCCCTCCCTCCTGTATAAAGCAATCATCTCTGTAAGGTGATAAGGTTAAGACATCTTCCTCCCCCTTATGTTTAGGCAAATGAGATGGCTGACTTCTAAAGACCTCAGTGAACATTCAAATGCCCATCTGTCCTTCTTGTCCTCCCCTCTTTCCTCCCGCTTTCATCATCTTCATACGTCAGGAGTTGTAAGGCGCAGAGGAAAACACCCTATCCTCTCCGTCCTCCATCCTTTTTTTCATGACAGGAACACTTCTTCTCACATCTCGCTTAAATTCCTTCTCTCTTTCTCCACTAACCCCTTAACCTCTGTGGACCCACTTACATAGTTCTATAGTTCTTACTGAATAATTCATAGTGGTTAAAGTACGATTAGCCCAAAGCTTAAGAACTGAGTAATAAGCCTAGGGTTAAATTCAAGTTCAATCCGTAACCGTTTCTGACCAGAACACTCTCTCTCTTTCTCCATGTCTGGTTCAGCCACCATCACCAGCTCCTCGGAAAATGACGACCGCAGCGGGTCCAGTCTGGAGTGGAGTAAGGAAGGCAGTGTGAGAGGGGGAGGGCACCATGCGCTGGCTCCGGCCGCCACGCGTGCCGACACCTGCTCTCCTGTGGCTGAGGAGGAAGTGTCCACAGCTGTTACAGAGGGCTCTACAAGCAGCCGGGTCACAGCTGCGGTAACCGCAGGGGCAGCGGGGGTCAATGCTGAGGGTCCAGTCCACTACCCAACACAGAGCTTCTCCAGCCTCATGATGCCCAGGCCCAACTCGGTCGCAGGTAAGAAGACAGATCATGTCATCAAGCTGGGACTTGGAGACACTTTGAGAGATGGAGTATTGTGCTGCATGCCTTTGCTGATCTGCACTTTGGTACTAGTGGTTTGTTTTTGAGGCTGATGATTGATTGTGATATTTAAAGCAGCATTATGTGAGAATACGTATTTCTTGCTCATGGCTTCCCCCTACAGTCAGGAAGTGTAGGTTGTGCTTTGAGCCACACCTAAAGCTGACTTTACCCTATGGTTGGTGTGAAGGTTGCAGATTTAGATTTTTTACTCCCCCAATTGTGGTTCAGACCAGCCATATCCATCATCTAAGCATAATCCAGGTGTTCTCATGTTTCTTTTATTTTGGGTCAGCGCAAATGGTGTGACAAATCTGTGTCTCCTAGGTAATGTGAGTGACATGTGTTTTGGGGGGTTTTTGAGACCCAGTTTTTTTTTTAAATGAGCTACTACTTTAAAAGACTTAAAGGACATGCATTGTGGACAAGCTGAGGGACACAGAACAGTCATTGAAAGTGAATGGAACATGTGCACTGCTGCAGCAGAGTAATATTACTAGTGGTTACGCAGTGTGGCACAGTTCTTGTAAGAAAGGTCCTGTCTGCTTTACCAAGGTTACATTGTGCCGTTAGCAGTAAGCTAAGCCTGGAGTGGGAATGATTCTATTATCTTTATTTCAAGTCATTGGAGCATCAACATTTTGAAGCTGTTTTGGGTTAAAAATGCTAGGTAATGATGCTTTAAATGGTAATATTTAGGGTGGTAATAGCAGTATTCCGGTGTGTTAAACAGTAATGTTTTTTTTTTTATATAGTCTTTTAAGTCTTTTATAATTTTTATATGAACAAACATTTGCTGCAGTGGGTCATTTGATGACCATAGAGTTTTAGTGCTATTAATGCACATAAAACCGGTGTCCTAACAGCAAACTCTGCAATGAAGAAAAGCAGTTAAAACTGACTGGTAATTGTCTTGTTGGACCTTGTTTGTTTTTGCATGGCTGTGTGTAAACTAAAGGTAGCACTTGTGCGCTGATGTGTGTACCTCCATTAAAAACGATGCTTTCAAATTTGTCGGTGCTGCACAACGCTTCGTGTCTGGTGTGCAGCTGCCTTAACTATTAAGCATAGGGCTGGCTGTATAATGGTTTAGGGTTGCTTTGCTGCCCTGGGCCCAGAACGGCATGCCATTATTTATGAACCTAAGAAGTGAACTGAAAGTAAACTGTGTGTGGGTAATACAGTAAAACAGTGACCCAAAGCATGCAAGTAGGTCTACAAAGAAACGGCTAATTCAGCATTTTGGAAAGGCCAAGTCAAAGTCCAGACCTTAACCCAATAGAAATGTTATTGACGGACCTAAAAGGAGCAACTTGTGCTAGGAGTTAAAGCGGTTTTTAATAAGAATGGGCCAAAATTCTTACAACCCGTTTGCATGATACCACACCACTTAATGAAAGCAAAGGTTTAGAGACTTTTTTTTTTCGATATTTAATGTTGGATAATTTTGCACAGTAAATAAATATAAAGATTATCATGTTTTTTTACATTACTTGTTTAATTAGGTTATATTTATCTTATATTATTAACTTAAGGAATTGTTATGAAGATCTGATCAAATTTATGCAGAAATACAGAAAACTATAAAGGGTTCATAAACTCTATAGCGGTGCTGTGTGTGTGTGTGTGCGTGCGCTTCTCCACAACATTCAGTCATTTGAATGCATCGTTACTTGCACTCACTCAGTTCACGCTCTGTTTGGCATTAGTGAACAAAGCATTAATCTTTACTGTGCGTTTGATAGATCCATAACACCACTACACTGCCTCAGAACTGCAAACTCTGCACCAGCAAGACACTCGCTCAATCACACACTGCTCTTCCTCCTTTTTACTCTCTCTCTCTCTCTCACACACTCACACACACACACACACACACACACCTCAATGCATTTCCGTCTTACAGTCACTGACTAAATCACACACATTCTCTCCCTCTCGCTCGCTCTCTCTTTCTCTCTCCCTCATAATATGGGTCTTAAATCCTCGTTGTCACACTGAGGTCACAGAATCTGAATAACTGCCTTGTCCTGTCCTAAAGTCCTTTGAGTCGCATCACCATGGCGATGTGTCTCCGCCCCAGGTCCTGACAGGATGATGTCATAGTTAGGCAGTGGAGGTGCACCTCTAATTTTACGGTTGACTACTGTGCCCTTGAAGAGGAGGGCGGCAAGGGTACAGGCAAAGACGACTTCATTATTGCCTCTGTGGAGAGCTTAATTTCAAAACGCAGACAACAGTGACATTTATAAAAGCATGCTTACGGTTTACGGTACAGGAGCTCAGCAACTTCGTGATTAGCAACTTCGTGGCTTTATGATGAATGTTGATCTTAGGTTGTTTATAATTGATTTCAATCAGTTTTGTGCGTCACGTCGTCTAATGACATGTTGATACAACACACGGTTCGAAAGTTTCGGAGCAGGATAGCCGCGATGCTAACAGGCACATCAGCGGGGTTTAGCAGACTTGAAGCAAGATAGCCGCGATGCTAATAGCTGGGCTCTGCAGGCTCAGAAGGCTCAGAAGGCTGTCCTACACCAAGTCTGCTGAGCCCAGTTGTTAGCATTGCGGCGGTCCCGCTTCATGAGCCCGGCTGATGTGCCCGTTAGAATCACGGCCGCTGTGCTGTTGGCATCATGGCTATCCTGCTCAAAGCCTGCTGAGCCTGGCCGCTGTGCCCCTTTTGCATTGCAGTTAGCCTACTCAGATCCTGAAGATCCTAACCTCCCGGATCATTCAGCTCCCAGAAATCCCTTCATGTGTGATGTGTGTGTGTGTGTGTATATTGGTGATGCTCTGAACTTGTTGTTTATGGTTGTTATAGTTATGGTTGATAGTGTTGTGCTATTATGTGGTCTTCTATAACATGCATGGTGTAGACCCTCAGTTTTAAATGAGCTGTTCAGAGCAAAGCAAGGGCATGTGGTACACACATGCAACTGGATGTTTTTTATTACTATCATAGATACATTTGTGACCAGCCATAATTCAAGATTAAAGCCATGGTAAGAGTATATTTCCCCATATGGGTTTGGTGGCATGGGCACAAACAGCAAAACATGTGGAGGAGAAGCAGTTAAACACAGTCAACTAGAGCCTCAGATGTTAAGTTCTTTGAGCAGTGCCAGTAAAGAAATACTTTTGAGTCCATGAAAAAATTGGTTCTCAAGTGAAGGTTCTTTAGCTCTTTAAACAGTTCTTCTATAGCATCACCCAGAGAACTGTTTAAAGCACCTTTACAGTTCACTATAAAACACTACACACTGTAACCTGTCTCATAACCTTCTGAGAACCTTCCTCACTGCTGCAGGTTGTGAACAATGTCTGTTAATGGTGACTTTTGTATGGGTGTGACAGTGTGGCTTGACCCTTCCCGACTGACACCATAATCCGTTATCATGGATTCAGTGTAGCTGAACACGCAGTGGTTGGACTGTGACATGTTTGAAAGTGCTAGACTAGACTGTACAACAGAGGCCCTCCTGTTCAGTCACACACATGGCCTTGTACAACTGTCTTGCTACTCCTGTGAGCTTTCACACTTTGTTTCTGCTTTGTTGCAGTCTGGCACCCCTGCCTCTCAAACCATTTGTGCGTGTGGGCATTGCGAGATGCCAGTGAGCTGAATTGTTTCTTAATAATTTAATTACTTTTCAAATGAACTCAATTAAAAGAAGAGTAAAAACAATATGCCTGCTAAAGAATTTCTATAAGCATATATAAAAGTTTTAGTTCTTTCTTAGCAGCATCAGTGGCATCCTTTGACGGGCAGCAGCCACTGGTTTCTTCTTTTGCTAAGGCCTGTGACTGTTTTGGAATGAATTGCACATAGAAAAACTAAATACAAAATATAAAAAAATCATAAAACAAAATGTAATCTGTAAAAATGTAAAAAAAAAAAAAAATTAAATAATCTAAGTAAGAGTATAATACCTGTGTTACATTCAGACAATATGAATAGATTATGTAGTATAATACAGTATAAAGTGCTGGGTAATGACACAAGTACACAGAATATTACATAAAAGCTGTTCAATTTTAATGATTGACCATGTGTGACCCTTGAAATATTTAATGATTGAGCGCATATTGAGTGCATATACTTACTTATCAATACAGTACATATATCAGAAGTAAACAGTAGTCTTAAAGGTCATCAGGACAAGACATGGACACACAGAATCTGAATCAAGAAGACTGAGACTTTATAGTAGTTGTGTACAAGACTGAGACTTTGTGTAGTGTATATAGGAGAGAAGGTTGATGCTATCATACTTCTTTCTGAAGGTTCCATGCTAAGAGGCTTAGTGTGGTATGAGTGCGTGGGGAGCAGAAGTTGCAGAGGGCAGGTTGGATTTAGCATTGTAAGTGTAATCAGACTAGGAGAGGCTATAGAGACCAGCATAATGAATGCTGGACACCTAACATCTGCACAGAATCAGTAAGCCCCCCCCCCCTCCATAAATTCAGACTTTCTGTTGATGTGTTGCACACACAAAAGATAAAATAAAGTGTATACGTACATACTAATGCTGAGGAATCTTACACTCTCACACACACACAATCTCCTTTCTGAGGGGCTGTTACTGCTCAGGTTCATTTGTTATATTTTGTTATCTTAAAGCACTTAACCCCACCCACCCACCTCCCATTTAAACGAATGGAATAAATGTCCGTGTTTTATCTTACAGTAGGCGATGCTTACATCACTGTTTTGTACTTGGTTGTCTTCACCCTATATACTGAACTGTGTAGCTGGGTTAGAGAAGAAAGCAGCACCAACTACTCCAAACACAGATCTTTCAGCCTGAGGGAGCCTAAATCTGTGGTTTCTTTTTAATTAGCTATGACTTGCTTATGTGAGGACAACATATGGAGTGCTAGAGTGCACAAATAGAGTATCTCTGTAAACAAGAACTTTACAATAGAAGGAAACACTGCTAAAAGTAGGTCAAAGAGTGAAGGTCTGCAATAATGGAGATCTGGTTATAATAGTTCAGTCAGAAGGACTGGCTACTGAGTCTACTCACTGTACAGATTTGTTCAGTTCCCACAGCAGCTCACCTAATTTAGGTTAATGATTAAATAATAATTCTGTAATAATCATTAGGACTGATAAACTTGCCATAGTATGTTAAATGAAAAATCAAGTCACAAAGAATTTCAGTTTTTATAAACTGTACTGTTCATGAGTAACATTCTAGTGTCCATTAAATGACTTGGACTCCCCTTATGGTCTCCAGTCACAAAACTTATGTGAATTATCTCACCCACACAGTTTTAGCAAAACTATGTATTCCCCATTCCTCCTTCTTCTCCAATCTGATCAATACGCCAAATAATCAAATGAGTAACCTACTTCATCGTCTGTCCATGTGCCTGTCTGTTCATTCGTGCATCCATTCATCAACTAACTATGCCAGAAGCACATCCAGCAGTAAATCTTTCTTCACAGCTTTGGCTCATAAAAGCTGCATATTTGTATTGAGTGATGAAAATAGCGGGTAATCTACAACTGCCTATGTAGAGCGCATTTCATTCATTGGTGTAAAAGGGCATAGTAGACATGGAGCGCTGTCCCACACTCAAAGACCCTGTTTACTCCTGGTCACTTCATATGTCTAGTATCTGGATTGTATTCTGACAGGATTTTAGCTGCATGCATACTTGGTAGCCAATTACGTCTTCGGTTATTCAGATGAATATCTGATCACTGTGTGAGACGGAATATGCAAATTTACTAATTGCACAGCAATTATTACTGGTATTTTGGTTGTCGAATGAGTCTTAAAGACAGATGCGTTTACACTGCTATAACATGGCTCAAAAGCTTCTTAGGCCACTTCCTGAGGTAGCGTATATCCTAAAAGGATTCTAAATCTGCTGTTTGTTCTGACTCTACAGGATATACCATAATTCTCTCGTTTCTTGGAAGTTCTGATTTTCTAAGATCTTTTCTAATAATCAGATGATAAGAGTGTGTTTAGCGGAATGACTGGAATATAAAGTTTAGGGATTGAAGCAGTGTACCATGTGTGAATATTGTCAACGAGGACTGCATGGTTAGTCATGCAGTGTGAAATGTGTTGCAACTTATGACTAGATGGAGTATGCAGGGTTATGGAACATCTTAGAACTGTGCAAATCGAAAATACGATCGCATTGCAGAAGAGTTCTGCCATTCCATTCCTGGAGTGAAAGCACCAAGCTCACTGAATGGATTATTCTATTAAAGCAAACTGCCAAGGCCAAGGCTAGCATGTCATCAATATCTGATGACTCTGTTGGTCCTGTGGTGCAGCACGGCTGTGTTATGATGATGATGGGTGCAGGCTTTGTGGATGCAAGCTCTCCAGAGGATTTACACATGAAAGATTCTCCAGTGATCATCCCACTGCAGGAAGAACGTTAGCAGTTAGGAGAGGGGGAGAGTCTCTCTTTCGCTCTCTCTAACTTATTTTTTTTTGTATTTTTTTTTTGATGAAAGGAATGCAGAAGATGTGGTAGAAAATGTAGAGTAAGGGAAGGCCGAAACGAAGCCTATATGACTGCAGTCTGCAGAGATTCTTAAAAAAGTGCAAGCTTTTTGATTGATCAGCTTGTCAAAAGTTGCCTATTACAAGCGTTATGAGTCTCAAAGAAATATCATGATACAGTTGACTGCAGAATGTTGGGAATCCTGGGGTGTTTTCTAGAGCCCAGTGAAGAGCAATGGAATGTTCTCCAAGGAGCCTCCCATGTCTCACACGTTCAGTTCCATGCCAAACTTGTAGGAAGGTCAAGGTGAAGAAGAACAGATGCTTAGATTATTTGTTGCCAGGGAAATGATGATGTTATGTTGCACATTAAGTGATATGCTGCCCACTGATGAACAAGTACTGTTCAACCAGTCACTTGCACTGACTCAAAGTGAACAGTGTGTGTTATACTCAGATTGTTGCAGTGGTCATTACAAAAGTTAACCTTTATAAATGTATAGCTGGAATTAGGGCTGCAGCTGTCCATTATTTTAGTAATCAGGTACTGTACTGATTATCCCGTTGATTAATCTGGTTATCAAATAAGAAATCCTTTTGCTTTATTAACCTGCCGTTAATTTACATATAATGTAATACTCACATGTTTTATATCAAAATGTTTCTGATGAGACCCCATGTGACCTAGAGGACTGAGTGAAGAGATACTCTGACCCTAAACCTGAAAAATCGAAGTTCGATTTTAAACAGACCTTACTTTACTCATGTGGGTGAACTGTTTTGGTTCTTGAAATGGGTTTACCAGAGTGTTAGGTTCACACGCATCTACCAATTACAAAAAAGAGGCAGATAACGAACACACAAATCCACCAGTTATACGCAGCGAGAAGACGAGGTTCTCAACCCTTCTTCATAGCCTCATAACCCCAGTTGTGTACGATCTCGCAATGAACCGTCACTCTTTTGATTCATGGAACTCTTCCTCACTTTACATTTCTTTTCATAGCAAGACATCTATTTTAATATCTGGTTTTGTGGTTGGCGTATTTCTAGACCTCTATACGACTATGTGATACTACCACATTATCCTGCTGTTTTGTTTGCAGTTCTTCTATAATCTTGGATCTTGGTTTGCTTTGCATTTGTTTCTTTTTGCTTTTTCCTCTTACTCTAGGATCCCACATCCCAAAACACACACAGTAAATGAATTGTCCATGCTCAATTGCTTCTAAGTGTGAGGGATCCAATGGACTTGTGATTATGCCCTATGATTCTGGGCAGGCTCCAGACCCACAGTGACCCTCACCAGGAAGAACCAGATAAGAAGATGGATGGATGGAAAGTGACGTGGTGAACCAGATCTAGTTTTGAAAACTGTGGTGCGTAGAAGAACGCTCTGTGCCCTCCGTTAAAATGGAAGTGGTGGCTCATGTGTGGCTCTCCATCAAAAAAAAAAAAAAAAAAATCATGAGCTTTTCAGGAATGTTCATTATTCCCATAACTGAAATATTGAACATGCTTTAAAAATCTGGCTCAGGTGATTTGGTGATTGTATGGCCATGTACGGCCTGTTTCATCCCTACATGCCTATGCTTTATTACTCTGAAGCTGGGATGCTCTCCAGTAGGCCAAGACATTTGCATCCTATTGCTGCAACACGTGTTCAGTTCAGCACAGCTATCAATGGCCTTGATGGCAAAATGCTCTCTCTCTCTCTTTTCTCCGCCACTCTCTCTCTCTCTCTCTCTCTCGCTCTATCAGTTTATGTCCTTTTACTTGCTGTGTTGCTCTGAGCCGTTGTTTCTATGCAAACATTTGCTTTGGTATCTCTCTGTGGGGTACACCTCCTACCTAGTTCTCAAGGGCAGCCCTTAATGGCTGGCAGCAGAGGCATATGAAAAGGGCTATCAATGTTTGATAGCCAATTCAGCATCTTTTTCTCACACTTTGATTCAAAATAATGTCCCTCGAAGCAACTGCCCAGGGTGCTTCACCACTGCTGTATATACCCACTCTGTCACTAAGCCCTGGGTTCCCTGCATGTTAAAGAGATCAGCTGCCTCCAGACAGTGACAGTGTTCACTTGATTTCCAAGATACCCTTTTCTTTTTGTTGCTTGCAGTGATCGTTATTGGTCCTTCACATACCCAATCAGGTGAAGCACACTCACAAAAGTGGTCCTGTGGCTACAGGAGTTCATGTGCAGACACCTGTCTGAAATCCCTGCAGAGGTTCCAGGGCCAAGTGTATGACACATGTCTAGGTGGCATTATCTTAACCAGACCCCTGAGATCACAGTGTTGTCTGTGAGGCTGATTAACATGCTAAGCTAAGTTATTCTAGATGACACCCTTTGTTGGGAACCACCCCAAGACAAACAAGCTCAACTCACTGAAAGGATCTTGCAGTTGATTCATTTTCTAATGTCGGAAATCCTGTTTTGAAGATTTTTTTGGCCTCTGTTTATCCAACCTTCCTCTCTATGCCTTCCTTCTGTAATGCAGAGGTGGGGGAGGAGGTGGTAATATAACTCTCCAAAAAGTACAGGCTCATTTCTGTTCCATGCTCAACCTTGTGCTGACAGTGTCATGTTCATCTTTCACCTTCAGGATTCCCAAGTGTTTACAGCACAGACAGGGATACCAACGCAGGTCTAAAAAGCTCTTCCGATCTGCCTCAAAGAATCAGCCATCCTTAAATCTTGCTAAAGATGGGAAGAAAAAGGAACTCCTCTGTGTGCTCCTGGGGGAAAGAAGAGGCCAGTAGTAGCTAACAGATACAGGATCTCTAGGGCTTGAGATCAGGCAATTCTTGTTCTTCAAAAGGAATTATCCTCATTGAAGACCAGGGGAATGAAGAGAGTAGTGTCTTCCACGGAGAGCCTATGTTTTTTAAAAAGGGAGGGTTTGCAAGGCAAGTTCAAAGAATTGCTCCTGTTGTACACCCAGGTGATTTGGTTCCAGGTGTTTGTGTGGTAATGATATAGATGTCTGGTTTTTAGCTGGTCAGTTGATGCAGCAATCACTGGAATACACAAATCTAGTAATGAGATATTTGGCCTCTCTCTGTCTCTGGATTTTCATGTGAACTCTGTCAGGACAGCGCTGGAGTCAGAGGCCAGATCTTTCGTCAACTAGCGGTCCCTATTAGGAAAATGGTGTGAGATGGTGGTAGTAGTAATAGGTAGTGTGTGTGCTGAACAGCTTCAGGCGTCAGGGGGGTTTGGGATCGATCCTTGCTCTGGAGACTGTTTCTAAGAAGTTTGGTGTGTTTTCCTTGGGTTCTAGTGGCTTTACTCCTGGTGCTCCGGCTTCCCACCTCCCAAAAAACACACAAGTGTGAGTGATCCTGCAGTAGACTGGACCAGGCAGGCTCCATCCCACAGCAACCCTGACCAGGAAGAAGCCATAGAAAGCTGCCATAGATCTCATTGGTGCATAAGAGAACACTCAGTGACCTCCATTTTAGTTCCTGAATTCCCAGGATGCATCAGACAAACTGAACATAGTGGCTTATGTGTAGCCACATGCTCTCAATCAACCACTCATCCTGGTCTCACTGTAGCTAGAGTGAGGGAGGAGGTCCATCATTCATTCTGATAGCTCTGAAGTGGCTGGAGAAGCAGTGATTAGCAGAGATACTTCAGTTGCGATGCGAAGAGCCATGGCCCCTCCCTTGAGAGCAGAATTTTTGGAACGTTGGGCCAGGGCCATAAGAGGTTACCAGGTTCATCCTGACTATGGATGGTTGAGCCTCATAACCTAGAAATGTCAAATCAGCAGCCCAGATTTCAAGGGCCTGATCTGTTTCAACTCTAAATGATCGTAACTGCTATGTCTGAGATGTGATGTGTGAAATCATGAGCAGATTTGTTCCACTAATCTTCTAAGTTTCTCTGCTTTCCATTCTTATTTTGGAGAAGAATGAGAAGAATGCTGAATTGTGCCCTCCAGTTAAGCCTGGACATGAGGTGGTTCCCAAATATCACCACACAGCATGCCTCTTTTGCTACTGCTGACTTGGATTAATGATATTCACATCCTGTTGGTGCACCTGACGCTCAGTTTGCACTTCGGAATTGAAGGGTTTTGTTGAGATCAATCCCTAAATTTATTCATAAGGTTATTAATTTTTCAACAGCATGTCTTCCCCTTGCGTTGAAGGATTTCTATCCCCCATTGTTTGCTTTTTAGTAGAAGCAACAATTGCATCTGTCCAATAGACTTTTACACAGAATAGAGAAATTGAGTAAGACTGATCAGCTTCTACAAAAAAAAACTCAGCTCATAAGCTTATTACTAAGCAGTGCTTACCACACTGTCCCACTTTAGCTAGCACAAGCAAGGTGACAGCCTTTAGCGGCTTCTCTGCATTCCACCAGGGAAAGTCCCTGTTTGGTGGGTTCCTAAATGAGGGATTTGTGCCGCAGGGAGTTGGGCTTTTCCTCATATATTAGTAAGGTTTTACGATGTAACTGTATGGACTATGCACACACTGTATTTTTAGCAGAGTGAATCAAAACTGAATCATTTGTCACTGAGTAAATGGATCTTATGTGTCAGTTGGTCTTTGAGATTCTTTTCTGACAAGGCAGAAATCAGTAGACACATCAGACATAAGACAACTGAGTACATATGTGAAACTCTCTTAGGTAGGGCTGGGCAATATAGCTAAAAAAATGCCTCACAATAAAGTATTTCCTTTCAGTCCAACAATAATTATTGAAAAATTCGAATGACCTATTTCTAATAATGAGCGTGTGAAAAGGGCTGAATTAAAACACCATTTTTTGTTTCACTGCCTTATTTATTCCTGTGCCTAATTTATTAAGGCACAGAAATATTTTATTATAAAAGTATTTAAAAATGTTATAATAAAATGTAATAATAAGCTCATTCCCCCAAGTGCATTTAATAGAGCCACAGGGTGGGGGCGCTGTGGGAGCTCACTGACTGATTTTGGCTCACTCTGAATACAGGTGAAAAAAACAAAAAAAAACAAGCCAACCATAGTTTAGCAAAGTGAAAGGGTGAGCAAGCAAACCTAGATAACCCAGTCTACTAAATGTGCTGAAACAGCTGAAAACACTGCTAAGACTCTTCACTTGACTTTGAGCTCTCAAAAAATGTGAGGCTTTGTCCTCTAAACCTGTGTGATTTGAGTCACAGTTAACTGAAACACAGTCTGTGCTGTGGTGTTTAGCCTGCTCACAAACTTATCTAAGCCAGCTACGAATCGAACATGGCAGAATCCGTCTCATTGCTGCTTTGCTACTCCAACACCAGTCACTCGACTTTGCTCTCCTAGACGCAAGTTTTCATTTCCAACATTCATGTTAGTAGCTCAACAGTTAGTCGATAGGGCTGGGACTGCCTACGGAGCTACTGAGCTAGCTAAACCATGGTTGCTACAGATCCAAAACCACCTTTCAGCACCAATTCTGTTCAACAGCTTTTAGTCAACCAGACCAATTTGTTCTGTGATGAGCAGATTGTTATCCAGCTATTTTCACTTTTAAAATAATGCAGGATAAAATAATACAGAAGCCACAAAGCCATGGGTGTTTTCATATATACCTTGTTTGGTCTGGATCTTCTGACTTTTCAGTTTGGTCTGAACCAAAATAGCAGGTGTGAAAGGTGGCTTGCACCTCGGCCTGGACCAATGGACAAAGATTTGGTCTAAACCAAAAGAGTTGGTCTTGATCCAAACTCAGCCATGGTTCGGATTGGATTGGTTTTGGACTTTTAGACCAGTCAGGCTGTCGTCCTCCGTTAAACGATAGCAAAATGTACTGTGCTTGAACTTGTTAGTAATGCCATAATATTAGCAGCACTGTGAGAGATGGCAAGATGCAACTTCCAAATTAATCTGTTAATTATTTATTTTATTTTTTTTCTGGGAAAGGCTACTGGCTGAATTCACAACACACCAATGCCAAACGCATGCCCTTTTACAAACCAATTAATGTCAGATATTTGGAGATGCAGCCCACGTAGGTGATGACAACAGGACATAGGCAGGTTCTTTAGTGCTCTTGCTAAACTGCAGTGTGAAACCGAAATGAACAGGATCAAATGTATACAATAGAACACAACCATGAACCTTGGTTCACATCTCAACCCAGACTGAAATTTGGCTAAATTAATGATCTCTCCAGTCATCAGATCATGGAGTGTGTTCTAATAGAACACTAAAATGGAGCTGCATGAATCTGAATGACTAATTACTTGTGGCTGAAGAGGAAGCATGTGCAAATGAATGTGTCCTTATTTAAATAAGGTCTTTTCTTGAAGGAGCTAATTACATGCAGGCGGGCTTCTTGTATGCAAGCTGTGATGTCAGGGAGTGTGTGTTGTGTGGTCTGTTGCAGTGATCATTGGCCAGGTGTGTGCTGAATAGCTTTTGCTCGAAGTTCACCCATTTTCAGAATCGTCTCCATGGTGTTGTGCAGTCAGAGTTTAGACACATGCCCGTGTTCAGACTGTGCCTTTATAGAGTTGGGTTCGTTTGTACACACCCATTCATGAGAGGGGGTCTTACTGCAGCTCATGTAGGTCAGACGCTCAGGCTTTTCCCAATCTCCCAAGTCTCCCAATCAATTTCCCAAGTCTCTGTCTTTTTGTTTCTTACCTTTCTCTTATCCCGCCTATTATGGTGGGCTAGATGTTATTTATTTATTTATTTATTTATTGTTTTTTTTGACAAATTTATTTGTCTACAAACTCCAAAGAGTTTACATGAGACCGTCACACATGCAGTGTTATTTTCAATCTTAATCTGAGTGAATCTGAGATGTAACTATCAAATATTTTTGGAATTGAGTATTTTGTCAATTTGTTCATCAATTAATCGAGTAATTGGATAAATCATACTTTTGTGTTTTTAAACAACTATATCAAGTGTGTTAAGCAAGATATTTTACCATGTTTTGATCATACATTTACTTCATGCCTGCAATTGGAGTTGCTTGAATTGGACTTATGAAGCCTAGAATACAAGCATGTAGGCTTGAACCATGCATTTTCTGTGATAGTTTAAGGGAATTGATCATATTATCCAGATTTTTTTTCTTGGACAGAGTATCAGGCCGATAATGATGCAGAGTATTGGATCAGCGCACCCCTAGTAGTTGTACTGCTGTTTTTACATTTCAGTCATTTTTCACATCATTTTCTCTCTCTTCCTTTTTCATTCCCTTCCGCACCTGCGCTCACTTACTCTCTTACCCTCTCTACTACTTTTTCTCTCTCTCTCTTTCTTCCTGTCTCTCCATCCCCTCTTTCTCTCTCTCTCTCTCAGTTGATTTTAATAAGATCCCTCTTACCATTCTCTCCGTTCTTTCGCTCTTGCTCTTTCTCTCTCGCTCTCTCTCGCGTGCTCGCTCTCTCTTAATTTAATTCAGCTAGATCCCCCTCGCTCTGCATTCTCCTCTCTCTCCTATGTCTCTTCTCCAACTTTCTCCTCTCTCTTCTTTCATTCTTCTGTCTCTTTCCCCTCACTCTCTCTATCTTCCTCTCTGTCCCTCTCGCTTTCACTCCCCCCCCCCCTCTCTCTCAATAAGATCCTTCTCTCTCTATTCTTCCTCTTTCACTTCTGTCTCTCCATCTCTACCATTCCCCCCTTCCTCTCCCTCTCATTGATTAATTGCTCTCTGGCTACTCAGCTCAGAGCATAATCAGTCGCTCGGTTGACAAAGAGCTTCTTCCACAGTTCCCCACCCTCTTCTCTCTCTTTCTGTGTGAGCTACGGCATTAGTTCTCAGATCTTTAGTGTTGGCTACAGCTCCTTCTCTTCTTCGCTCTCTCTCGCGCTCACTCTCTCTCTCTATCTCTCCCTCGCTCTCTCCCTCGCTCTCTCTCCCTCTCCCTCGCCTCTCTCTCTGCTGAATCCTCAGTAGCGACTCTCAGTCTCGCTGCAGCTCCAGTCACCCGTTGAATGCGGGGAGTGAGCGAGAGAGCGAGCGAATGAATGAATGAGGGAGTGGATATGGAGGTTTTTGTGCATTGGGGCGGAGGGCTGGCTTGGTGTCCCTGATGAGAGCTCTCTCAGGGGGGGCTCCCTGCACCTCCTCCCCTCGGTGAGCCTCGGTCCTCAAAACCTGATTCTGTGGCAAGCTCCTACAGCTCTGTAAGTACTGCAACTGTAGGGACTTTGGACAGGGCATGAGCAGTGCAGGAAAAGGCAAGGGGAGTTTTTTCAGTGCTAACAGGTTGTTGGCTTGGAGCGTTGCTGAGGGAGAGCGTACGATAGCTCAGAATAATTGATTGCTACAGATCCAGGCTGTGATTGTGTAGCGCAGTAGAGTAATGGATGTAAATCGCTGAGATCATTGTGTATTTCTTTGTGAATTTCTAATAGAATAAGATATTACCCTCATGTTATGCGGCTTAGGCTCAATTGTCGTTTCTCCTCATGCTCCCTCTTTTACTCTCTCTTTTACACTCTCTCTCTCTTTCTCTCTGTGTCTTTTTGTCCTTCACCTCTCATTAGTTGGCTGTTTCTGCATGACCTCTTAATGTAGGTCATTTCAGCTCAATACTGCATTGTTTCAAATGGGACATGCATGAATATATGCATGTATACAGCACATGCATATGTGCTACATGTGAGTGTGTCTGTGTGAGCATGCTCTCGCTGACCTGGTTCTTTTGATGTTTAGACTTGCTATCCTTGTACAATGAGGTCACTTTTGCCCCTCCCACAGTTTTGCCGATTTAGTTTACTGTTTTTATGATGGTGTTTGTGCTTTTGTCTTTCCCACATCAACAGTTTGTCATTTCTAGTTCCCACCTAGTAGTTTGGACTCCCCCCTATCACACAGTGCTACCAGTGCTGGGATAGTGAGTGCTAGCATGTACATTCTCAGAACTGTAGGGACTTTGGCAAGGGTAGTTTTCTTTAGTGCTAACAGGTTGTTGGCAGGTTGGGAGAGCGAACGATAGCTCAGAATACTTGATTGTTAGAGATACACCCTGTGATTGTGGATGTGCATTCTCACAGATGCTGCAACTTTTCCAGCTGCCTTTAATACAACATTAAAAGCTTTGGACAGCTGGACATGTTTGAAGGAGAACATTAACTGCCAGTTCTGTACATCAGCTAACTGATGAAAAACTAACAGCTAACATCAGGATTGACTGGCTAGGTGATGGGGGACGGCCATATATGTATCCGTGAGCAACATAACACGCGTGTGGAGTGCACACAAATTCATGGCATGTCCTGTGTTCTTTCCTGTGTCATTGGCTTCTTCTTATGTTGTGTTTCTCTCGTCCCTCCTCTTGTTCTTTTTCAGCTACCAGTTCCACTAAATTGGAAGACCTGAGCTATCTTGATGAGCAGCGTAACACACCACTGCGTACCTCCATACGGATGCCCTGGCACAACACTGGAGGAAGGCCACCTCACGACAGAGGTAATTGCACCCCCCCCCCCCCCCCCCTCACTGCAGGTAGCCCTGTAAATCCTCCCAAACTAAATCCCAAACCTTGCTAACCAAACTCAATACTGCCACTGCTCATCTCCAGTCCTACAGAGACGATCTAACAGGCATGCAGTGCAGTCTCACTTTCGAATCATATGCTATGGGATCTAATTTTTCCTGAAAAGATCGCATAGCACCACCATGCTCTGGCATTCGTTGGTTGTTTTGTGTCATGTGAAGGTTCATAAATTATTGAAAGCAAATGCCAGTCATGTTTTTGCCATGATGTCTTCATGATGGCTCCACTAAAGGAGATTGCCATTCGAGGCCAGTACACAGAATATAGGTTGCTTTTTTTATAAAAAAACAACCCAGCACTGGCTTATGGAGCAGCGGAAATGTGCTCTCTGCCGTGATGGAGCATCATACAACTCTTTTGAGTAAGAGTTGGTCTGGCATTATCCAGATTAGTTATCCAGAACTCCAACATCATCAAACATCACTAATGTGATGACCTCACTAATGCTCTTGGTGGATGAATGCAATCAAATTTAACACAGGATCTAGTGTAAAGGCTTCCCAGAGGAGTAAGGCTGTTACTGCAGCACAGGGGACCTGGACTTGAGAAAAGTTGGAGTGGCATTAGTGATTCAGAACTAATCATCAGACATCAGTAACTATCCTCTTGGTGGGTAAATGCAATCAACTCCTCACAGCATCTCACGCAAAGCCTTCCCAGAAGTCTTGAGGCTTTGACTGCAGCAAAGAGAAGAGAAACTTCCCATGAATTATTTTGATTTGAGAAGAAATGGCCGGGTATACAGTGTAGTGGAATGTAATCTGGTCACTGTGTGTGTTTTTTAATCAGACTGCTATTAAGACATGAGAGAACACTGAAAGGTGTGAGCCTGCATGTAGCCTGTACTTATGCAGGTTATCTTGTGGATATTTGCAGCTGCTGTTGAGTGGAGTGCTGGAGTTTTCTCGGGGAAGCCCAAGGCATAAATAATGCAGATCTACTGAGCACTCGCATACTTTTCCAACTGGTCTCTCTCTCTCTCTCTCTCTCTCTCTCTCTCTCTCTCTCTCTCTCTCTCTCTCTCTCTCTCTCTCTCGGTCTCTCTCTCTCTCTCTCTCTCTCTCTCTCTCTCTCTCTCTCTCTCTCTCTCTCTCATTCTCTTCGTCGCTTTCCCTTTTCCTGCATGCAGAACAACAAGGCTTATGTAAACACCACACCGGACACAGTAAATACAACAGTTTTGCAACAGGCTGTGTTTGTTTTTTAGCTTTTCCCAGACCATGCAAATGTTCTAGAGGAGATCTTCACAAATAAACCTTTGCTCCTCACTCCCCATATATTAGCCAGCAGCAGCCCAAACATGGTCTCTGCACGAAGATCATCTTCTGCGTGAATGGGGACTGATGAGGTCAGAACATTTATTTGTGCCTGTTAAAGCTTGTTTTTCACCTTCTGTTTTGCTCAGAGTGTGTCTCTGTGTGTTGCACGCAGACAAGAACTTAATCACTGATTCTGAAGTGGCCCTTTTGATGGAAAAGATGAGCAAGAGAGCCCGGTCTTCAGATTGGATGATAATGCACTCTTCTGCAGCCTCTCCCATTCAGAGCAGTCGGGCACACTGCACCTAACCTGCCCTTTCATCCTAAGAGAGGGAGGGAATGCAGAGAAAGAGAGAGGAAGGGTGAAGGAGAGAGCTTCCAAAAAAGAGGAGGACCAGCAACAGTGGAGTGGAGATAGAAGGGTGGGGGTGGTGTGCTTGTATTGAAACAGCTTGAAGAGATGAGAGGAGGAAAGAGGTGATGGAGAAAATGGTGAAGCAGGAAGAGTAAAAGAATGTGTGACAGCAGCTGTTTATGAGTTCTCTCACACACACAGACACACACACAAAAGCGCTGATCTCCAATTCTGAGCAGCCAAGCTGTCCTGCAGAGGAATATTTTTATTGCTCAGTTTTAGCATTTCAGACTGAACCCCTGTAGAGGCATGAAAGGAAAAAAAACGGTGGAAGAATGTGAAGCTCCTCTTAGATCTAGCTTTCAGACTACAGAACGGCCAGCCTTGGCACAGGTCTCAGATTGATCCGTCTTCTGGAGGCATATTTTATCTGACATCATTTGAGTTTTGTGTTTCTTGGCACTTGGTAACATAATGTTTGACACCACCATTTCAGCTGCTTGTAAGACTTGGCAAACAAAAGCAGGCAGTGTGTCATGGGATCAAAGCTGCAGAGATAAGGTTCCTGTAATCAGTAAGACCAGCGTTTACCTTTAGGATAGACTCCCCTGTAAATCTGCCCCAGCCCAGACCTTCATCAGTCTTTAGCTTTGTATTTACTTACAGTATGATATAGACATGAAATGGGATATTCCATGAAGCTGTAGGATGTCTCAATGATGATTGATCAATTATGATGAAAGTTGTCTACCTCTGATGTTGTGGGCAGCAAGTAAATTATTACAAGACTTTATACAAGAATTTATACACCAATCAGCCAATAACCCCTAATATTGTGTAGCAGATCCCTGAAGTCCTGAAGTAGCAAGGTGGGGCCTCCATGTGCATCACTGAGCCTTGGGTTCCAATGACCCTGTTGTTAGTTTACTGGTTGGCCTTTCTTGGACAACTTTTGATTGGTACTGACTGCAAGACCGGTCATGGTTTTTACAAGACGGTTACAAGACATTTTTCTTCGCCTTGTGAAAAGGTCGTGGGTTCAGCCTGAATGGCTGTGCTGGAATCCTGGTCACCAAAATGTCTGTGAGTTAGCTGTGAGCATGCTAACGTTAGGTAGTTTCCTAACCATAAACAGTAAAATAACTTAATACTGGTGAAAGCGTAATGCTGCTCACCCTGAAACATAAAAATAGTGTAGAACTGCCGTAGGAAGATCTCTGTGGAGCTGTGTTTAGCTTGGAGCTAACGTTGCAATTTGCAGGCTAGCTAACTGTGCTGCAACAAACAGTAAAATCACAGAAAAATGGTAATACAGTCTCTCTGTTTTACTAGTTTATTTTTAGACATTTGTTTTAGTAGACCCAAATTTGTGTGTCACCAAAACTTGATATGAACACAAAATATATTAAAACACCAGCTGTTCTATATGCTGCAAGAAAAGGTCATGCTGAATTGAGCCTATAGAAATGACCCAAAATCTAATTAAAAGTTAAAAATAAATAAATTATATACAATAGACACGGCTCCAAACACTACATTCCCATCAGTCTTTATTATACTGCCTGCCCCTATAATGTAATTAAGTTCATTGCAGATATCGCAATAACAAAAAATACATTCCTCCGTGCAGCCCTATGCTCTTAAAAATAAAAGTGCTTCAAAGGGTTCTTTGGGTGCTGCTGTAGAAGAACCACCTTTGGTTCTGGAAAAACCTTATTTGTGAAAGAGATGTGTAAGAACCTTTTAAAAGTTGCTTTAGCAGTTTTTTTTTCAGCCACACATCTCCTTAACAAAAATGGTGTGTGTGTGTGTGTGTGTGTGTGTGTGTGTGTGTGTGTGTGTGTGTGTGTGTGTGTGTGTGTGTGTGTGTGTGTGTGTCTTTTAGCACGCTTCGCTCCATATAAGCCTGCGGATATCATGCTAAAGCCTCTGCTGTTTGAGGTTCCCAGCATCACTACGGACTCGGTGTTTGTGGGCCGAGATTGGCTGTTTCAGCAGCTGGAGGATGTCCTGACTGACAGTCAAGCAGGCGAGAGCCGTGGGGCCACTGTCGTGGGCAACGTAGGCTTTGGAAAGACAGCCGTCATCTCTCGATTGGTTGCCCTCAGTTGCCATGGAGGCCGCATGAGACAGATCGCCTCTAATAGTCCCAACGCTTCCCCCAAAAGTGAGTATGTGTGGTTGCATATTTTTGGGGCAGTTCTGAAGTACCTTATTGTGGCTTCAGCTTTATTGGTGCAGTGTTTAGCAGCCCTTGGCTTTCTTCACACTTGCTCTATTTTTTTTAACAGTGTTGTTTGTCAAGTTAAGGAGGAAAGTGTTTTTTATTATTTTCCTTTAGGGAAGATACGTAGGTATGTTTGCTTCCTCCTACACAGTAAATGATTACACTCTTCAGTGTAACACCCCAGTCTAACATTGGCACACTCTGGTTTCATTATTTTCTAAACACTTTGATCTAAAGTCTTAAGAATTGCTTATTGCAATTAGTTTAATTAGTTGGATTTAAATAGCCAGGTTGATATGTTGAGTAATAGCTGAGAGTAATAGATGTGTATTAGGTTTGCCTGCTTGGTTAAAATGTAAGCGTGTAATGTTTGTTAATGTGCTTTTCATTTAACGTGCAGGTGGGGAGCTGAGCGCAGAGTTACCTCTGAGTCAGCCACCACAGCCCACCCCACCACCCAGCGCTACCAACACACTTCAGTCCGACAGCTGCCCCAGCACACCTGAGCTCCGCCGACACAGAGAGGAGGCTGTCAAACGGTTAGCCTCAAAGGTAAAGTTCCCCAGTACAATTGTGGGTGCAGCTGTGTGTGTTTGTGTGTGTGGGGAAGGGGGTAACAATACCCACATTTCGTGATGGAGTATATATTGTGTCTTTTGTATCACAATACAGTAGATTTTTGATACAGGAGTGAAAATAGGCAACGGTCACTCTGCTTTTATTTTTTGACCGTAGTATGCAATGACATGCATCATAGATAAACTCAACCTGTTTCTGGGTTGTAATGTGTGTATTTTATGTATGGTAGTAGTAATCTTAACTCTGAGGAAAGCCAGGTCCTATATTCAATCATTCATGGCTGTTATAGCCAGCTCCACTGAGCTCTCAGCAAGTACTCCAGGTGTGTCAGTTTTGGCTTTGTGATTCTGTAGGAAAGTGTATGGTATATAAATGAAGTCTTGCAGCATAGCCATTTGTGCTCTCTTTAGAACTTTTCAATGGATGGTGCTTAAAGCCTGAAACACCAAGTCATTGACAGAAAAATGCAGTGTATTTTTGACTTCCAGACTAGTTTATATATATATATATATATATATATATATATATATATATATATATATATATATATATATATATGCAAAATGTTATAACATTTTGTACACATGACTTTTATTATGTATAATACTTGATACATCAGAAATTTTTCTTACAGCATGCATCTGATATTTTCTTAATCATTATTCATTTAATTTGTTAAAATGTGCTGTTATTATTTAGATAATAATATTCAGATAAGGTTCTGCACAAGGATTGTTCCGTTTTGGAAACTTGTGAGGATTCTCAGCCTCATCTGTTAATGAAACCACTGTTAATTCTAGTAGCTTGTGTTTTGCTGTATGTTTGCTTATAATTGTGATTAATGTATTAGTTTGTGGATATGTGGCCCAGTCAGGCAGCTGGAAGACAGACAGATGTAAGATTACAGTGTGGCTTTAGGTCTTTTCCTCATGTTTTCTCGATCTACAAGCATGCATGCTGCTAGTTTAATGAACTTGAATGTGACGTGTGTGCGTGTGTCGTACATGTGTGGGGGTAAGGATCTAGTGTAGTCTAATCTAGTCTTTCTGCTATCTGTATAGCCAGACTATGGACAACTAGAACCTTTAATGGAACTCACTGTTTATCCTCCTCACCTGTGGAACTGCGTCTCTAAGGCCAGCTCAAAAGCAGTTCAGACTGTTGATGTGCATCTGAGCTGTGTGTAGAAGCTGTGTGTTTAATCTGTGAAAGAACTCTCCCCTATGTAGTGCACTTTGTTTGTGAAATGGCCAAACCATTTAAATTCATCATTCAAGAGTTAGACAACTCTATTTAACAGGCTGTTGCTGTATAATTGTTTTATTTGGTTGCTTGGTTGTTGTTGTTTTTTTATGCACTGTGGTGCACTATGTAGGACGTGTGATTCGAGATGGTGCCAATAGTCTATTCTCAGGAAGAGTAAACTCTGCAAGTTAGCAGTGAAAGGAGAAGGGAGAGTTTTATTGTGGAGATTTTTAGGAGTGTTTCTGCACACAGCTTGTAGCTGTTATTCGAGATACAACTGCTCCACAGTAATGTGAATTAAAACCTTGTTTTATAGTTGATTTCAGTCCTCCTAGATGCATTCTGCCTGCTTGTTTTTTTTTTCATAGTCCGAACAACTTGGCAAAATTCCAGGGAAATCGGGTCCAAAAATCTAGTTTGGAGAATAGTTCAGAAAAATCATGTGCGATTATTTTGCCTTTTTTTGTCTATGTTTTTTTCTGTCTTGTTTATTCGTGTTCAGGTTTCCTAGGACATAGTGCACACATTCTGAATGCAATACAGCATCTTTTCCAAAACAACACTTTAATGGGGTTCTAGGTAAAGGTGAGTCTTTCACATGATTGCACCATTTGTCAAAATGACACAAGTGCACATGCACATTCACATGTGCTCTTCCTGCAGGCTTTGAAACACAGCCTGATGACTTGAAAGGACCAGTGTGAGATCGGGGCAGTCATGCCTCATCTTTGTGTGGCTCTTTCATGAGCCAACCGTTCATCCTCAGTAATTAAACCCTGAAAACACACATTTACCTCCATCAGCCCTGCTCTCTGGTCTTTGTGCCTTCTTTTTTTTTTTGTTTTGGATGTATGTCTGTCTCTCTGTTCAAAAATGTTTGAAGCGAATGCTTTTATTTAGAGCGACTTCGAAAAGAGAATTCATCTATTCTGTTTTCTTCCTTTTAGTGTAGAATCCTTGTCCATGTCATTCACATGTCCAGTGTCGACCAGAAAAGTGAGGGGTCGCAAAGAGAAGGAGAGTTTATTGCTGTTATAGAATCTGAATACCCAGGAAATGTCCCAAATGTCTGATAATCGTTGCACAGAAACGCACTGTGGCTCTTTACGTATTGTTCTGAGCGCACAGCTGCAGTTCTTCCACCGCTGAAGTGTGAGGGATGTTCAGGAACATCACTCCTGCGTTTCATCAATGCAGTGATAGACTAAACTGCCACCTGTCACTCACGATGAGGAGTAAATGATGTATAAACTGCATCTCCTAGGGGACCTGCTGTTGCTTGTGTGTTGCCATGGCAACAGGTTGGCAAGGTGGTCATTTGGTCTAAGGTAGAGAATTGCACCCACAGGAGCAATAAGGACTGAGAAGAAGCTGAGCTGGAGAAACATGCCTGCTCTTAAAGCAGCATGTACGAGACGTGAGGCCATATTTACTGAACAGTTATTAACAATTATCACGAATGGAAGTGGGAATCAGATCCTGCTTAGCATTCATTTGTGTTATTGTTTTGAATTGATTAAATGGTCCAGAAATGACACAAGTGCTAGTTTTGTAGTTCTGGTAAAGGAGTTAGTAATGATTGTGTGAGAGATGGAACTTGTTCTCTAATTTTTGTTGATGGTGCTGATGTTTGTTGATGTAGTGGTCGTGTTTCCTGATGGTTTACAGCACTGGCACCCTGCTGAGATCCAGCCTGGTGGTTCTGCAGCTTGTGCTTCACCACCTGTCCTTTCCATTTCGCTCTTCCTCTCTCTCGTCTCCTGAGGCTGGCCTCGCATATGGTGCAGTTCCGCAGAACTTTGTGAAAGCAGTTTTGCCGTATTTACTTTTGAATTCTGTTCCTAACAGTGTGTGCCAGGACATGTCAGGACAAGAAAGGTTTTGATTGAATCTCAGGCCAAGTTTGACCAATGGGCATTGCATGGGAGCGTCTGGCGCTCAAATGTTGGCCCCTGGTACCACATCACCTCCATGAACAATGCTATATTTAGGCCTGGACTGGTTTGTGTTGTCTCTGTGATTTTTGAGGTGGATAAAGATCTCAGTGTTATGTCAGATGGATGTCTGTTTGACCCAGCTGGGCTTCTGGAACTCCCGGTCTATTGGACACAACTCTGGCTCCGAAACCACTCCAGTTAAGCTGAGATTGGTCGAGTCTGGCAGTGGAAACTGGGCTTAACCAAGCTTTACTGAGCCACCTGCTCCACCATCTCCTACCCAGAAGTTTTCTTTTCCATTTCCCCTCATTTAAAATTCAGTCCCCATCAGCGTTTACACCTAGCTGCATCTCAGACCTTATTAAACACATTAAAACATCAGCTCTTTCTAGAGTATTGTGCCTTTTTTTGATATAAAATGCTACAGGGATTTTTGCTGCACCATTTAAGCAATAATAACAATAATGCTAATAAACTAAGATGTCGAAATGCACATCTTGGTGCTGAATGATCTGCTGATCTTCGATCAAATCATTCCTAGATTAACACAGATCAAACATGCCACTCTGAAAGTGAATATAGCTGTATTAAGTCTCCTCTTCTTTTCACTCTCCTCCTCCCACTTATTTCTAATTCATCTCATGCATCTGTTTCCTGAGCCGTTGTCTCTCGGAGGGCATATGTGCCATTCTGTTTTGGTGATTGGCATGCTTTGATGCTAGCGAGGAGTGTTTGTTGCATTACAGGTGACTTTTGATCCTGACATTAATATGCATTCCTTTGCTAGAGGATTTGTTTCCAGAGTTGGGTTTTCTCAGTAGAGAAGAACTAGACCTACATCTGTGGGGGGCTGATAACATACCATGTGCAAATAATTTACACGGAAATTCATTATTATAAAATCTACAATTTTTACCTTTGTTTTCACTGTTGCATGAACCTATTACTGGCTTCTGTTCATTTTCAATGGAAGCGTGTGGTTACAAAAGAATGAGGCTACCAGGTGTAAGTAATATGACAAACCTGAGTAAACATTTACAAATATTAAATGTTACAAATGAAAATAATAATTGGCTCAGTGTAAGTCATTTATGTCTCCCAAAGTTTAACGTTAACGTTGCCCATCTTCCATTGACCAGTCTGCAACAGTACGTGTATTCTTACCGAACCGTCGCGGTATGTGAAAATATGTTGAGGTTAGCTCAGCCTGAATGGCGTCTGACTATGGCTAGTGCAAAAGAGCCATTCCTGCTTCTTTCAAATCATCAAGGGTTTTTTTTATTTTTTTATTTCTTTGGGAGGGTTGGGTTTGAACTATGCTTTCAGTAAAACGGAATGAATAAAACACATCCACAATAGCCAAATGTGAACTAATGTATTTGTTTTTTTCTTCTGTGCTACATTAAAATATGCTCAATTGACACCATAGGCTGTACCATCTACCTCAGGGGGAACTATATAACACTAGGTGGAGCAAACTACCTACACTGCACTACTGTCTGTTAAATATAATAGAAAAGAAACCTAGCCTTGAGTTGTTTTTGTTGCTGTTTTCTCCTCATTGTACCGCATCGTGATGTCCGAACCATGATTTCTTTGTAGTGTTGCACCCTTAGTCTTTCAGCAGACCTTGCTTTTTGGACTGTTACACAGAGGCACAGACGCTGGTGCCTCCAAAGAACCTGTAGGGAACACTGACTATAAATCAGATCTTAGACTTCACAAGAAGAGATCTTTCTCTTTAGTGAAAATGGAGTTTCTTTCACCTGAATGAGCCTGAAGATGGATGATCTCTGCTCATCTGTAATAGGCCTGTGAGAGGCTAGAGGAGCTCCCCTTGAGGTGAAAATGGAGCCATTTCTATTAACCCCAGCTGTCCAAATGGGAAATACCACCATTAAACATGCCTTTCACTAATAAATCAGTGCAAATTAAGAAAGCAGCCACAAAAGGCCAATGCCTTAAGGTCCTCTGCTGGCTTGCAGTTTTCTGAAAGGTTCTTTGCCAATGCTGCGGCCATATGAGTCAGAAATATGACAAATGTTTATACTGAACTTGCTTTTAAGGACACTGCTCTGCTTCGGAGCAGTCTCTCCATTACATTATATATTCCCTTAGACGGGTTTCAGATGGTGCTAGATTGTTCAAAGAGCTACCAGAGCTGTATTTCTAATGAAAAAAATAAATAAATTATATGATGCTTTCCAGTATTGCGTTCACATGTTTTCCCAACATTACCTGAATATTTTATCAAATGTTGCCACTGCTCTACCGTTTGCTATATCTCTGTATCTGTAAATGCTGTTGGGTTCCAGAAGGCAAGCAGGAGGCACATTCCTTTGCATTTTTATTCATCCTCTTCTTCTTTTCTTGTCTCTTCTGTAGAATTCCTGAAGGAAGTTAAGATGAATGATTTCTCATCTGTAAAGGGGCTGCTGAGTACTGATTCTCCCTAGTCTCAGTACCAAGACGTAGAAGGCACTCCTGGAAAAGGCTGCATTTTAAAAGCAGCCATTTAGAATCGCTGTTTACGTTTTGCGTTTGAAATGAGCATCGCTTCCTTTGATGATTCACAAACTGTGTGATGCAGCTCCAGCCGTGAATATTGGCTCTTGACACAAAGGGATGTGTTCTGAAGAGGAGGACGATGGCGTTTAGGTGGTAGAGGGAGCAGTGTGCAAAGATTTCAAAATTCTGAGGTTGATTAGCAGCCCCTACCAAAACAGTCTAAGAGGCTGGAAAGGCCGTGTTTCTGAAGTCAACAGCTATGGTGCGCCACCAAAGACTGCATCAAGAAGTCACCCAACTTCACAAATGGAACCTTACCCACTCAGTGTTACAGTGTCCATAGCATGATGAGGAGAGCCACTCAGAGCATCTATCCTCAAGAGCTGAAGGGATAGTTTAGCAGTCCCAGTAAAAGTGAGGTGACCTGAGACTCAGGTTAGCCCTGTTCTTTGATTTGATGGCTTTTTCAGACCAGCATTGCTTAGAATTAGTGTACGGCTGTAATTATGTTGAAGACGTACTAGTAGAATGAGAAGTAGTGGATTTTCTGGTGTTTTCTAATGGTCATAGCAACGCTGAGGTGAATCCAACACGTGAGTGTTCTGACCGGTGATCTTTTCACCTAAAAACATCATCTGGATTTGAAATTCTCACAAAATAATACCGCTTACCTCTCTCTTTCTTTTTAGGTGGTTGCGTATCATTACTGCCAGGCTGATAACACCTACACCTGTCTGGTGCCTGAGTTTGTGCACAGTATCTCCGCCCTGCTCTGCAGAGCACACCAGCTTACTGCCTATAGGGAGCTCCTTCTGAAAGAACCACACCTACAGAGCATGCTCAGCCTGCGCTCCTGCGTCCAGGACCCAATGGCTGCTTTCCGCAGGGGCATGCTGGAGCCTCTAATCAACCTGCGCAAAGGTACCTAAATCCAATAATCTGTTAATAAATCCTTGAACTTATCCTATAGGGGCCTCCTCTGACTTTTGGAATTGGGTATTTGCCTCATTCTGTGTTGTTTTTCATTACTGTTATGTTGATATGTTACTGTATTCTTCTTCCAGCACTCAGGGCTGTTGCTAATGCGTGTAGTGGGACTCTGTAGTGGGATGAATTCAGCGCCTGAAGCTAATAGACTTCAATGTGTTGATTTGCATCTGGCTAATTGACATTCTTGCTAATTTATGCTCTCCTTAGTCTCCCACTGCTGTTGCTGAAGAAGAGAACAAACTTGACATCAAAATAATGAAATGGATTCTCAGGATTCTACCAAGGCAGCCACCATTGTTTCTAAACTCTTGGCTCTGAGAAGAGTTAATCTCTTAAGAAATCAAGATGACTGGGCGAGCTAGGCTGTCCAAACTGACTGAGAAATGTATTAGATTTTTAAAGCAACAGGCTGCACTCATTTTAGGGTCACTCTGGTTTGTTGAGCATGGGGGGGGGGTCCAGTCTTTTCTCTCAGCTGTACTCTTAATCAATACTGTATTGTGGGAGGCTGAGTTCGAGACATAGATAAACAAACCTGCTGTTCGTATGATGGAGATGGAAAAGACTGAGAATCAATATTGTGGCAGCAGGCAAGGCTAGAGAGCTGCTGGTAACAGAAGCCGCCCTACCCTGCTAACAACAGCAGTTCGCATGCCTCCCCTCAACCCCATGGCAGATTATTGAAATGAATAGCTTGCAGTGTCGTGGCTCATTTGGGGGGCAAAAATATTGATTTGATCAGTTCATCATGCAATGAAAGAGTGTACCAGAAGATTTGTGGAAGAGATTAAATTGGATTCGATTAGATTGGGTTTGGTGAGGGCTGTTCTTTCAAGGGCTGTTCTTTCAGCCTTATTTGTTAAAAAGAACTCAAAGAAAAGAAGCAGCAATACACACACACGCATACACACAACTTGGCCTTGATCTGTCCCTCAGTGAAAAATATTTTCCTTCCTTGAGTAAATCCAGTCTGACTACTTGATCGTAGAGACATCTTCAGATCTTCACGTAGCTCTGTAATGAATTTTTAAATGTTCTTTGCGTCTCCCTGCAAGAGCAAAAGGCAGGGTTGAGCCATAGCTCCTCTATCCTCATATTCCGTTGAGTCTACTGCAGTGGATTCAAATGTGCCAGTTTTCATATTAGATCCTGCAGTGGTCTGAATACTGTGTTTAGCTATGTGTGTATTCATATTCATCAGGTACAAATAAGTGATGTGAATAAATAAGCTAAATACGTTCACCTTTTTCCGGTTTATGGAAGTATGGGAAGTACATAACCGTCTCTTTCCTGCAGAAATTCATCAGAAACATGTCTGCATTTGTGTTTGTGTCGGTTTAAAGTATTAGTCTTCTCTGCTCATTTAGTTTTGTTAGATCGGATGTTCTCTTTACTACTTCATGAAAGCGTATATTTCAATGTAGCGCTTGCAGCTTTGCACCCAGCTCCTGAAAATCTTGTCTTTGGTTGGTTAGCTTGACATTTTGTGCATAAATTATTTTTTTTCACCCAGTCTACAAGAGCTTATGCTCAACAGGAACAGACAGCAGATTTCTCACCTTTGCTAACATTTTCACCTTTGGAATGTTGGCACCTGTGATATTGCACCTGAGCACCGCTGCTTGCTCTCTGCAGATGTAAAGTGTTCTTCCGTATTGTAACTGGATTGCTGGTGTTTTGCACTTTGATAGTAAAGTCCTGCATACTTGTCTGAAACACTGAATTGCTTTCTGTCTTCACACTTCCAATCAGAGAGAAAGATTCCAGAAGAAGATTACATCATCTTGATCGACGGGCTGAACGAAGCAGAGTTTCACAAGCCAGACTATGGTGACACCATTGCGTCCTTCATTACTAAGATCATTTCTAAATTCCCCTCCTGGCTCAAACTCGTCATCACTGTACGGGTCAGTTTACAGGTGAGTAACATTTCTACACACCTCTCTAGACTGATCTTCATTTTTAGAAATTGAAAGGTTTGAATTGAAATAGATATTCTTGAGGTTTGATGGGAATGTAAATAGCTACTAATGCACTATATGCATTTCACTATTTCATGTGATCAGTGGACATCACTGGGCATCTACACACCACTATCTTCATTTTCCTTTCTAATGTTCTATGATTAGAGCGTTCAACAATGAGTGTATGGCTGTGAAGCAGTTCAAAATCAGTTAAGAATATGAATTAACCCATGCTTACGAACCAGTTATTTTAAGGATAAGACTAAGCTATTTGTTGTCTGACCTTTTAGCTGTTTAGTTTCTGTTTTTAAGAGGTGCGCTATAGATATTTCAGGTTAAGTCACTAATGATTGCATTTGCTGTGGTTATGCTGGATCCTGGGACAACTCTCAAAAAGACAAAGATTTAGCTGCTTCTGTTACATTACTGCGCACACACAGTCTTGTAACACCGCTTTCTGACCTGTCGGATAATGAAAACAGCATCCAAGGCACCTTGTTTCAGTCAAATGAATCATGCATGTAAGTGTAAGAAGTAGAGCTTGAGGAAGGAAGCGGGTAGTAAAACAGTGATGCATGCAACACAACTGCACTTGCTGAGACTACCGAGGAAAAGGTGTGAATCTGTGTTTGTATTGACTGTGTTTTGACAGGACTCACCCACAGCTCTGCTGATGCAGGCTTTGCAGCCGTCTGTGGCTCTTTAAGAAAATGTCCTTCACTAGCTGGCAGAATTATGTGTGCAACTGCACTCTTCAAATCTCAGCCTATAGCTGAGACTCTGGAGGATTTAGATGTGCATACACCACTGAGACACAGAGACAGGGACTGTTTTTCCAGCCATGGACGTTCAGCAGCCCACAGAACTGCTGAATAGTTTTTAGGAGCTGAAGTCCATTTCATTTCTCTGATGGTTAATTGAAAAGCAGGTGCGTTAGCGCAGACAATGCAGGCCGCTACTGTGGTTCTAGAAGTGGCCATATTCATAACATAGTCTGCCTCTCTTTGCTTTGTGTGCTTGTTTTTTGGCTACTCTTCTGCTGACTATTCTGATTGCAATAGCTTTCCCTTAAATTAAATGGTTGGAATTGGTCCTATTTCTCATTCAAAGTTCATATGAGTTAATTCAAGTTTTAGGAAGCTCTTCAGAACAGGGTCTACCCACCAGATCAGTTCAGTGCAGATTGATTAAAGCTTCATGGCAATGTCCTTGATGGCACTGGTCAAAAGTCGATCCGCACCAAGAGCCCTTCGAGCTTCAAGTACGGCTCGGCCATCCCTCAAAATCCACGGAAGACAAGCGTCCAGGCTTTTTCTGTCCTGGCACCAAAGTGTTGGAACGAGCTGCCTCTGGGTGTCCGAACAGCAGAGTCGCTCGCTGTCTTCAAACGCAGACTGAAGACCCACCTCTTCCGAGAATACTTGGGCGAATAGCAGAGTGGTCTCCTTACTGACTTGTGTTTAGTAGTGTCTTAGAGGTATCTTTGAATTTTTAGCCTATTCAAACTAGCTGAGGTTTTTCTTGGGTAAATAGCAAAGCACTTTTGTAAGTTGCTCTGGAAAAGAGCGTCTGCTAAATGCAAAAGTACACTGCCTACCCAGCGATGCAGCATCTGCGGCAGTCCGAAAAGAGGCAGTGGCTGGCTTTATATGTGTCAGAGAAGCCATTAGAAATAAATATGGTCCGTAAGATGCTAATCGCAGTTGTCTCATATACATACATGACACACACTCTAATTAATGTCAGTCTGAGCCAATAAGTGGCAATCATGCTGCAGGCTCATGAGCCATTGTTTGTCCTCCATATAAACATCTGCCTCATTGTGGAATACTTCTTCAAAGAACGCTCTGTGTGATCTGCTGTGATTGAATGCCTGATCCTTAAGCTAATTCATCCTCTGTTTGCAAATGCGATTTGCATAGCAATAGCTGACAGTATCCAAGCTCAATTATCTGCCATTATGGGACAAGGATTACGCTACTGTGCATGCAGTTGTGATTTTTGATATTTTCAGTATTTGTTGTTGTTTCTACAGATATTATTGATAATAGTCCTAATGATTTTGATGATTGAAGATATTATTCGATTTTTTAGATACTAAGGAACAAACTGTACAAAATGGTGATAAATATCGGCGATTGTAACTAACCAAGATGATCCCCATGTTAGCTGTGCCAATGAAAAGCAGACTTTATACAGCACCTTCTTACCGTCGCCTTACAAAGCGTTTAAAAAGGGGGCAAATGTGGGAAGAAGTTTCAGCATCTACTTAGAAAGTATTGATAAAAAGGTCAGTTTTAAGTTCAGCTTTAAAGGAGGAAAGTAAAGAGCAGAGACAGAGAGACTGTGGTAATGAGTTCCTTAGTTTGGGGGCCATGACACTAAAAGATCTGCCTCCTGCAGAGACCAGTCTGGCTTTAGGGGCAGCGAAAAGTCCAGCATCAGAAGGCCTACGTGTACGGGACTGTGCAGAGATGTGTATATAAGCAGGAGGAGTTTAAACTGAATGCAAGAATTTAGAATGCAAGAAGATCCTTGGACGTATTAAAGTGGTGAGACAATATAAGAAAGCAATATCCAGAGTTGTAGCATCTTGAATGAAGAGCATGGGCCGAACATGAGCAACATTACATAGGTGGGGGGAAAAGCAACTTTAGTGACCTATTGTGGGGTTCAGAAGAAGCTATTTTTTGTGTTAGAGGTCACCCTAATGTCAAATACATCCTTAAAGATGTCCAGTCTATATTAGGTACAGCACATAGGCTTGGAGCAAAAATGTGGACCTGAGGACTTCATTGCTTACATCCATTATTCATTGCTTACATGTCATTATAGCTACACTATATGTCCACATATTTGTGGACACCCCTTCTAATGAATGCAGTCAGCTACTTTTAAGTTTTACCCATTGCCGACACAGATGTGCAAATGCACACATCGCTTGTCTTGGCCCTGTAGAAAGCATTGCCAGTAGAATATGACACTCTGGAGCAGGTAAATGCGAAACCATAGGCACCATTCCTATTTCCATGCGTGGGCTGGAGGGGTATAAAGCCCCCAAGCACTGGAATGATTGTGCTCCATCCAGTTCCTTTGGGATGAGTTAGGGATGAGGAGGGATGGTGATCAGCTTGACCTCACTAACGCTCTTGTCGCTCAATGCAATGCAATCCTCATAGCAATGCTCCAGAATCTGTTAGGAAACCGAAGGGGCAATTACTCCAACGAAAGCAGGATAAACTCTTTTTAATATCCTTGATTTCAGAAAAACCAATGAATGAACAGGTGTCCTGATACTGTTGTCCATATAGCGTCCTACAGAAAGTTCTGTGGAAGCTCATTTGAATTCCCCAATCAGTAGATGAATAAGGTTCCAGCTTATGCAGCTGTGCTATGTAGTATTAATTGTGTTTGGGTCTCTAACTGGTGTTGTCTGATCTGAACAGGGGAAAATGTCATTTCTCACCCTAGTTTACCTCTGGTGCTCTCTTTAAGCAAGGACAGAGCAGGATTACAGGGAATTGATTTGTCTGACTTGTTGGCATGCACCTGAGCGAATGCATGTGTTTGTTCCTGTTGTCCTTCTGCACCTTGAAGTACGAGTGTCTGTGCCTCTGTCCTGGTGGATTTCAGAGCTCTTAGTGCAAATGAAGGTGTGTTCATGTGTGAGGTCTAGATCAGTTTTTGTGTGTTTTGTGTTGGTGTGTGGTTAACTGTTTGCTGTATATCTGAACAGACTGTAATGCGTGTGTCCCTGAAGACCGCTCTCTGTCTGTCACTTCTTGAGCCTTTGTAGAGACTGTGTGTGTGTGTGTGTGTGTATATATAGATATGTGTGTGTGTGTTCTGTTATCTCCCTTGTGTATGTGTGTATGCAGTGCTACACAGTCTAGCCATGCAGCTCACTGACCTTCTGCAGATAAATCACCCAGAGGACATCAATACCATAGCAGAGGAGAGAGGGAGAAAGCTTTTAACGCTGCCTGCCTGTTTCTCTGTGTTCTCTTACTGACGGATAAAAGAGAGAAGGAGAGAGAGACCTGCCCAAGAGATTACTTTTTGTCTAATGCTTTAGACTCTTTGCTTAAATGAGTCATGGAGAGGGATTATGAACAGTAGTCTCTGTAATGCAGTATTCATTTACCATTGATGAGTCCTTGAATTGGCGTTTATAATTAAGCAGTAATTGGACTAAACAGAGTGATGCAAGAGATTGTGATAAGATCAGTGGTGATGCATCATGCCCATATGTTTTGTCTCTAGAACATGTAGCACTCCTTTATTCAGTATGCTGTGTGCTGTATTTAATAGACTGGACAGCAGGCCTAGTTTCACTCTCAAAAGCTACACTGGCCTTTTCTCATAGTACCTCATAGTCGTGAATGTTGATGTGCAAATACTTGTTGTTATTTGCAGTATTTTTAAGTTATAGTAATCCTAACTGTCCAGCCTGAATCTCACCAAACATGAAGTTTGCAGCCCTGTTCTTTTTAACCATATGAGTCATATCTTTGTTCCTCTTTGTTTCTGAAGGAGATCACCAGTCTGTTGCCCTTTACTAAGATCAGCCTGGATGACTTTCCCGATAACAAGGAGATCGGCTCAGACCTGAACGCCTACATCCAGCACCGTGTCAACAGCAGCCGCGACATCCTGAACAACATCTCTCTGAACGGAAAGGCCGATCCCGTTATTGTGGGCAAAGTGAGCTCGCACCTCATCTCCCGCAGCCAGGGTTCGTACCTTTACCTGAAACTCACCCTGGACCTTTTCGAGAGGGGTCACCTTGTCATCAAGAGCGCCAGCTACAAGGTGGTGCCCGTCTCCCTCTCTGAGCTGTACCTGCTGCAGTGCAACATGAAGTTCATGAGCAACTCTGCGTTTGAGCGCGCCATGCCTATCCTCAACGTGGCCCTGGCGTCTCTGCACCCGATGACGGACGAGCAGCTGTTCCAGGCTCTGAACGCTGGCAGCGTGCGAGGAGACCTTCAGTGGGACGACTTCCAGCAACGCATGGACATGCTCTCCAGCTTCCTGATCAAACGCAGGGATAAGACGCGCATGTTCTGTCACCCCTCGTTCAGAGAGTGGCTCGTGTGGAGAGCTGACGGTGAAAGCTCAGACTTCCTCTGTGACTCCAGGTGAGCACCAATAATGTCATGAAAGTAGAAAATGTCCCTTTTTAGTGTAAGATTGCCAGTGAATGTCTGCTCTATGAAATGTCTTCTAAATGTAATGTGATGCCATTGAGACGAAAGTGTAAGATGGGGATGCTTGGCCTCTGTGAAATGTCACATGGGTTTGTTTTGGGGAGTGAAGGACTGAAGGCCGAAATGTTAGCCGAAATGTTATGTGCGGGACTTAATGTCAAACTCCTGGAACCTTCTCACAGCACCAAAAAAACAGCAAACTTTAAAGGTTAGGACTTATCACAAGTTAGCACAGAGAGTTTATCTGTAACAGGCGCCTATTTAAAGTTAATAGGGCGCTTAATCTAGGTGTTTAATTTGTCTGGAGTGCAGAATAAGAGTATGCAGTTAAAAAAAAAAGAATAGTGTTTAAATAGAAAATGGTTCCCTTGGAAACACTTAGAAATCAATACTAAAACTTTTGAATAAAAAGTCACTTGTCTGCTTACTTGACACACTTTTAGCAGTCATAACTTCTTGCAATAGTAATGATGTTGTCGTTGGGGATTTGTCAGTTACTAGATCAAACTTTCTTCTGTAGTAGAAAAATACAAGCAAATTCACCACCTTGGAGTCCTTTGAGTTAGAGATAGAACAGTCTGTCTGAGAGTGTCTCTCTGTGTCCCTGTCTTCGGAAGAAGCATTCTTGAGCTGCAGTCTGCAATGTTTGGATTGATTTACAGAGATTCAGCATTAAATTAAATATGAACACTTTCTTGATTTAAGGTTAATATTTCATTTTAGCTCCCATTTTCTCATTTTTCAACAGCCAGGCTTACATTATTGATCTAAACCATGTTAACACTGCAGATCTGCACAGAGATAGAATGTCACATGCTTGCACTTCATTTCTCTGGTTTTCAAGAGAACCAACGGTCAGCTATCTCGCTAAACTTCGCTGTGGCCGGACAGGAAGGAGAAATCACTGCCGTTGCACATCTACCACACTTTCTGTAAACTCTACAGGAGCTAATCCTGTATCAGCTGTGGCACTGTTGTGCTCAATTTCTGATTTGAGCTTTATCAGTGTATCCACTACAAGCTCTAGCTCCCTGTTCGTCAGCCTGATAACCTCACTTGCCAAGATTCTGACTTTCTCCTCCAATGGCCTGGCAAGCTTGCAATCTCTTTTTCAGTGAAAGGGCAGTTATTTCTGAAGGCACAGACAGACACATTCATCAGTGCCAAATGCCAAAGGCCAAAGATTTTGTATTGGTAAGGTTTTATTGGTTCAGGTCCAGGAATAAAGGCTTTAAATATTTGGTCAAATCCACCGCTCTAGTCTGCAAGAGGACACAAGGGGACTCTTGGGCTTTATTGGAGGTGTTTGTTTTATATTGATTTTGCAAGAATCCTCTGTTAATAGGTTTTAGTGTCACTGTGCTGTGTGCATCTCTTCTTCAAGCACCTCTTTATCACAGCCTTAATTGCGCTGCAATCATGACATTATGGCTTTATTGTAGGCATATAGTGTGTTCTGTTGTATTAACACATAATGCAACTCGTTTCACATTTGAATTTGCTAAATCTGATGGCATTTAGTATGTGCGGTAAGGTGCATTCCCATAGATGATCATGTTCAGCATCAAGTGCAATGTTTCAACTTCCTCTAAGTGATCATGATTGGCTACAGCTGGTAGCTTCTCTGTGCCCACCTTAAAAAGGTTTATTTGACAGCACTCGCTAAATGCTATTTGACAGCATTCATATTCCAAAATCATTGGTTCAAACCATTGTACTGGAAGTTTTTGGGAGGTGTAACCACTTGGCCAACGTCTGGGAGAAGACTCAAACCCTCAGCTGAGAGTAAAATCGGTTCGCATGGCCTATAATAACCCAAGAAACACCAATGCCCAGACCTGCCATAAACCAGAAGCTGCGGGAACACTAAAGTCACAGTCACTGTCACAGTCTAAAGTCAGTCATGTTTTATTCACAGTGGACCACAGTCTTAAAATCAACATTTTTAAGCTTCATTAAAGTTTACAGTTGACCACACATTCAGTAAAAAGCATTCTGGAGGGAGTTGTAAAGTCATATCAGACAAAGATGTTCAGAGGAGTGAAGGTGACACGTCCCAAACACACTGTAGTGTCTGTTAAGCATGGGGGTGGTAAGCCTTTGGCTTTGTGCTGTTTTGTGTAGATTTGAGACTTGTGTAGAGTCTCGTAGATGAACACGAGCGTCTGGGCCAGTCCTGGGCCAGTCCTGCCTAAGTGCCATTCTCTCCCTCCCTCTGCTGTTCTTATTAGTGTGGAGTGCTGAGCATTCTGATTGGACAATGTGTACTGCATCAGCTGTGGGACTGACAAATGAAGTCTGGTGACTCACCTCCTTGTATGCACAAACCCTTACCAATAGTCTCACATGCCCCCAACCCCCTACCCCCTCTCATTATTAC
Source organism: Salminus brasiliensis (assembly GCF_030463535.1). NCBI lineage: Eukaryota > Metazoa > Chordata > Actinopteri > Characiformes > Bryconidae > Salminus > Salminus brasiliensis. The sequence goes on along the minus strand of NC_132885.1, from coordinate 14,982,456 downwards.
ATGAAAAACAAAGGCCATGGCGCTGGCATTGAGAAAGAAAGACTTGCGAACAAGGTCCTGCCACTTCAGCTTGTTTTTTAATTCCTAAAAGAGAAAGAAAGCTCGGCACAGGCCAGTGATTTATATAGTGGAGGAGAGATGCTGAGCTGATCAAAGCCAGCTGTATTCATGCATGGCCTTTTAATGAAGTTCACTGTTAATGAACACAAGTTAGAGTTTGAGCCGAGCATGGGGGAACACAAGGAATTCACTCCTACTCTGTTCTTCTCCCCCAGGCATCAGCGCCTCGCTTTTAGGCCTGGAAATGCCAAAGAAGTGTGTTTAAGAGCTTAAGAGCTTTCAATGTGGTGACAAATCATGGTGATGAACAAAGTCTTGTGCTTGTGTTATAAGCTTATCAGGGCACTAATATTTAACCCTTTGTGCTCTGAGTGGACAGTGTGTGCCTTTGCAATTGGTTTTTTTTTTCCCCTCTTTTTTTCCATAGCTAGCCACTTACTCATGTGGTTTATTGTATGTCTATATTCTCTTTACGTTTTTTGATATGATTCTCCTTCAGGAGTGGACATGCCTTGATGGCATTCATGTTGTCCAGGCAGGAGGGCAAATTGAACAGACAGCAGACAATGGAGCTTGGACACCATATTCTGAAAGCACACATATTTAAGGTACCTGCCCCTGTTAAAGTGTCCTGCTCTTAATATGTAGCTGCAAATCTGGATGGTGGTATGATATTTTGTTCAAGCAAAAATTGGACCATTTTAAGCCATCCTCAATTCAGTTTTTGTACTGTGCAAGTAGCATGTCAAGTACAGTTCAATTCAGAGCTTTTATTGTGCTCCTAAATGTTAAAAACCTAAAACTGCACTCCTGCTCTGCATCTTCAGCAGTTAATAAGCTGGTACTATTAAGAGTTACTTTCACAGATATGAATTAGCATAGTTGTGATTGTGGATGGTTACATTTTACACAAATACATAAACCTCCCCTCATATCTTCTGCACTAGGCTTTAAACTTTTAAACATATTTTTGCAGCTAAAATTGACAAAGTAAATAAGCATGTTTGATATAGCTGGTAGCTGTAGTTCAACAAGATGTGGTTGGCTGGTTTCACATGTCTCAAGAGCTGTGTTTGTCTGTGTGTGTATGCACTTTTTTTCCTCCACAGGGTCAAAGTAAAAGAACTGGAGTATCATCCAGTGTCCTGCAGGGTTTATGGATCAGCTGCAGCACTGACAGCCTGTCTGCTGCACTGGCGTCTCTAAGGAACCTATACACACCTAACGTCAAGGTCAGCACACAGTCATATATGTAGCTTATGTGCGCACACACTCATGCAATTGTAGAAAGAAAAAAGATCAATGTTTTCGCTCACTCACACTAACAAAAGTATAATTGTCTCACCAGAGAGTTAGTAATTGTTTATACGCCCTGTGAGAGAGAGTTTCAACCTTTAAATGAAGGTTACATCGTTAATCCTCCCCATGGCAGAACCTTGGGGAGTTCTAGAGGTACTGCAGTCATTTAATTTGTGGCCAGAGTTCCGGTGGGCAGCCGTTATTGTTGGGGTGTTAGCTAGAACTAATAGGTTCTCAATAGGGAAGCTTTCCTAAACCTGTTCAATGTGTATCCATCTATCGAGAGGTCCCTCTGCCTCAGTGTTAGATTAACAGCAGCAGCTTTTCTTTTACTCACAGTTGATGCATATGATGGTGTGTTTTTGTACTGTGACAGTTTTCCTAAAAACAGCAGACTCACACACACTCAATTACTCTCCATCTTTCCATTTTTCCTTCTTTCTTCTCGTGCATCTCCACTTGATCCTGAGAGCACTTTAAATCCTCTGAACTCTGGCAGTACAATATTATCATGTTATGATTGAACAGACTGAGGTAACTGTTCTCTGTAATGAAAGGTTTGAGATCTGTCTCCCATTAGCTGCCTAACTTATGGTGAACCCTACAGATATTCCTACACAGCAAGAAACTCACTGCACACTTCACAGCCATTAGCTCAGTACATCAAGCTTACATGCTTTAAGCTTCCTATGGAAAAGGAAGGCCTTTTGGCATGTTAAGTAATTACTGAACCATTTAAATTAGTAGTAATTTGATCAACAAAAGGGCATGTTAATGGTGGAGGCAGATAAATGATTTCTGTGGCAAATTGTGCTGGTTTTGTTTACAAGCCCACTCTGTTGTTGAGGCAGGAAATGTCAGCCTCTGGCTTTTAGGGCAATTATGGAGTGGAATGATGAATTTTAGCTCAAAGCAGAAATTATCTTTATCTTTTTTCTTCTCCCTCCTCTTGCACAGTCATTTGAGTTTTTCCCTTTTTTGGGGGACAAACTTTTTGAAAGCCCCATTTTTCAGGAAAACACCATCAGCCTCTTTTTACTTCTATTCTTTCAATCTCTCTCTCTTCTTCTATCCCTTGCTTTTCCCCTCTCTCTCACTCACATTGTCTCATTCTCTGCCTTTTTAACTCCTCTCACTGAGCTCTGCATCTACCGCTGATCGTTAGTTTAATATTCATAAAATTTGCTCATGAAAGGGAAGAATAGTGCCTGATTAAAGCCTCTTCCAGAATGTGCCACTGTATGCCAGAGTCCTTAATGAATACGCCTATTGTGATTAGCATGCTTTACCAATCAGCAGGTTGTGTTTCGGCGAGCTCCAGGCACAGGACGAGGTGTTTTAGAGAGGGAGGGAAAAGATTATTTTGAATGACTGAGAAGCAGAACCACAGCACGGTGAAATCTTGCCACTCCAACACCTTCATGCTGCTGCAGAGAGGCACTTTCAAGGGTGTTCCTCAGATTTGACTTCCAAGTTGTTGTAGTGTGTATTGCAGCATGTAATCCTGTGAAATATAAAGACACAAGGTGACCTAATTCCATAAATGAAAGCAGGGCTTTATGTAAGAGCTCATAAAGAAACACACTAGTTAATGATAAATGGGAAAGGGGGGGGGGGGGTAATCTACACTTCAGAAAGGGTTTTATGTAACACTAAGGGCATTTTGGAATTTTTTTTAAAAAGATCCTAAAAGTGAGGCTCTACAAGAGATTTACCTTGTATATAAAGTATGCTTGTACCTGGAAAAAAAAACTATTAAATTATTCAAATAAAGAACCATAGAACCACCTTTATGAGAGTCTAGTAGTTGTTCGTCTCTGGAGCTCCTTGTTTTTTGTTTTTTTTTAAGGTGAGAGCATCATTAAGCAAAGACGTGCCCATTCAGATTTTCCCAGTTTATTGATTTCCTCAGTCTGCACTGAGGGAATTCTGATTCTGGTCCAGTTTTCTGAGCCTGTGTTTTTTAAACTCTTCTCTTTTCTCACTCTTTTATCAGGTGAGCCGCTTGCTGATGTTGGGTGGCGCAAACGTAAACTACCGCACGGAGGTGCTAAACAATGCGCCTGTGCTGTGCGTACAGGCACACCTGGGTCATCACGAGATGGTGGCTCTGCTGCTGGAGTTTGGAGCCAATGTCGATGTAGCATCGGAGAATGGTACAAGTGCACTCAGTTACGCTGCCGCAGCTGGTCACCTGGGCCTCATCAGCTTGCTCTGCAAGAGAGGAGCCAAGGTACGTTACCAGTACATGCTCACTTGGTCTGGGGTGAAAAGGATGAACTGACAGATTCCAACAGCATCAAACATGGCTTCATCAGATGCACATTTGTTATCAGTGTTATGTTGGTAATTGTAGTGAAGTGAAATCTAACAAAAAAATATATCTGACTGGTGTGCCATGATGCATTGTCTCAGGTGGATCATGTGGACAAGAGTGGGCAAAGTGCTCTGGTACATGCAGCTCTGAGGGGGCATCCTGACATTATCCAATACCTTCTGGAGCAGCAGTGGAGCAGAGAGGATCAGCAGCATGAGCTCAGCCTGAAGAGCAAAGCCCTGCAGCAAGCTCTTATAGCAGCCTCCAGCATGGGACACACACAGGTCAGCCAACACACACAAGTAAATTCTTACACACACACACATCCAAAACCTGCAAAGCCAAGCCCTGCAGCTGGTCCTTACAGCAGCATCCACCATGGGGCAAAAAAGGTCAGCTAACACACAAATAAACATACACGCAAGCAGAGCCTGCAGAGCAAAAAAAAACCTTCAAACTTCAGTATGTGACACAGACAGGTCAGTTTACACATACAAACGCTCACAACCAGCCTCCAACATGGGACACACACAAAGGTTAGCTAACACACACATCACATGACCAAACCCTGTAAAAAGCCTTTGTATTAGCATAATTATAGAACACATATGTCAGCTAACACAGACAAAAACACAAATAACCTTGCATCCACTCAGGATTCCTAAACACACACACACACATTACACATTATGTAATATGTCCTGCCAGTTTCACAAGGTGTCTCTATAGTGAGCATTTAGCTCTCCACTGCTGATAGGTGCTGTAAGGATACTGTTGCCACGGGAGATTAGCCATGGCAACAGGCTACTGAGACGACAGTCTAGGGTCTGTAAGGCCTTGCTTTACGTTCAGCCTCTTTGTAAAGGAGGTACAACTCAGCTAGGGAGAGGAAAATAGAGGGAGACAACCATTCATGCCTCCCCTCAAAACTTCAAATTGTGCTCCAGGTAGTGTTTAGTTATGACTTTTTAATGTGTCTTAAATATTGAGATTAGCTCATTATACAATGGCAGCTGATTTAGATTTGTTTCCTTTTTAAGACTTAAAGTAGCAAACTATGGGTTTAAGGTCTGCTCACAAACTGATGAGTCAAATCATCAGTGAAAGACTCATCAGTCGGCTGAGATTCTTCAAGTCGAACAGTCAGAATATGTTTCTGTATATCTTTTCTGGGCCCATCATAACACGAAAAAGTATGACCATGCATCTGCCTTGTGATTTATATAGGCCAAGCCAATCTTTTGTTTTAGATCTGTTGTGTAGGAAAAAAGAGACTGAAAACAAACATTTGCTCTTTCATTTTAAATATTTCAGAATCGAAAGAGTTTAGTTTGATTATGTATTCATTTACATCTAAAATGTTTTTTTATTGAAAAATACTGTTGCCTAATAAACATGTAGAAGGCAAGAAATAATTTCAAAGTGAGCAATGGTGCTTTGTATCCAACTAAGAATACAGGATTTTTTTTGGTAATTAAGTTTCTTTTGTTAATTTAGTTTTATTTAAGTTTTTAATGTATTCAACAAATCCATATGGCAGCCCAACAATATATGTTGGTAATTAAAATAGTCTGCAATCTTTCATCCTATGCAACAACTCATTTACTGATTTTTAAAAACTCAAAAATGAGACATAGTAGTCAAATCTCCATATTGAACAGCCAAATCCCTTTTGACTGACAAAATTCTTAGTTGGATATAGCCCTAGTATGTTTTATTTTGGATTCCTGCATTTGTAGCTTTTCAACAAGGTTTTATAACCTTGTTTTTGACCCTGTATTTTCTGATGAGACTAATTTTCTTCAAAAATGTTGTTTCATTTCTATTATTTGCAAATATAGATAATATAGATAATATAGACACAATAATTGAAATAAGAGCTCCAAATTAACCTTTATAATGCTCCAGGAAGTTTTTTTTTAAAGCATGAAGGTGCAATTATGAATCTGATTGCAAGGTTTGTCATACCTAAAAAGCTAATAGCTAATTCATGGTGTGGCAGCACTATGTGAAACTCTAGGTAAATTGAAATTCATTAAACCCACCGAAGAGGAAAACTGTGATCAGTTGTTGCAAACTGACCATCAAACTAATAGAACACAAGTGATCTTTGTTGGCCATTTAGTGTCTGTTAAGTCTATTCTGTTAAGTCTATTGTGATTCTGAAATTATTCATCTCTATATAGGTCTGTTTACACACATAAACAGTTATAAGTAAGATGAAAGATACCAGGTTATCCATATACATGCACTGAATTATCTGATTATTGGGTTAAAATCCAGATGTCTGTTATTTCTTAAAATCCAAAGATGTCAGATATTTTATAATGTCCTGTTTGCATAGTGTGTATGACTGCTTGAGTTATGTGAACTGCTGATATCAGATAATGATTGTACGATTAGTGCATGTAAACAAATTCCGTGAAGGGAGACGGACGTGGAAAAAGTTTACGTTGGAGAGAGCGGCTGTGTAATATTGGCACGCTTAGGGAAGCAGGAGCAGGAGTGTTTGAGGGAGAAGGGGAACGTGTTAGTAAAACACTTGGGTATTAATAAGGTGGAACAAGTACCTGTGAAGTGAAGTATCCCCCCACCTATTTCTCTACCATCAGCACTTCAGTCTTATTGATTGATCAGAATATAACTCTCTGTGGCAGCTCAGTATTGATCAGCTAAGCTCTTTTCATCACCCACACAGCCCCTTCTTCTACCCTCCTCCTGCTGTTGGCTATATATATATATATATATATATATATATATATATATATATATATATATATATATATATATATATATACCACCCAAGTATCCTGTGACCACTCATATATATATATATATATATATACACACCACTTCCATGTTTTTGCACTAAGTGCTCCCACTTTTTAGCCTCCTTTTACCCTGTTCTTCAATGGTCAGGACCCCACAGGACCACCACAGAACATTACTTGGGTGGTAGGTCATTTTCAGCACTGTGGTGACACTGAAAATAGTGGTGGTGTGTGGATTGGTATGAGTGGATTAGACAGAGAGTTTTTAACCCCTTACACTCTGTGACCTTGTAGATGTAAAATTAGACAGAAGCTGATCTGTTGCTGCAGTTTGTGTTTGTCATCCTCTAGTCCTTTATGAGTGGTCACAGGATACTTCCCACTGGATGCCGTTGGCTGGATGTTGGTGGGTAGTGGGTAGACTATTCTCAGTCCAGCAGTGACACTGAGGTGTTTAAAAGCTCCAGCAGCTATGCAGCACTGCTGTGTCTGATCCAGTCACACCAGCACAACACACACTAATGCACCACCACTATGTCACTGCAGTGCTGAGAATGACCACCCAGAATACCTACCTGCTCTGTGGTGTCCTGACCATTGAAGAACAGGGTAACATGAGGCTAAAAAAGTAGCAGAGAAACAGATGGACTTCAGTTTGTAATTATAGAACTACAAAGTGCCTCCATACGGCAAGTGGGGCTGATATAATAGACATTTCGAATAGAAACAAAGAGTTGATATTAATGAAGTGTGTGGGTATGTATAATCATATGTAATGTTTGTAATTGTTATATAATAAATTATTTATATATTATGTTTGTTGTTATTTTCTGTTATTTTTTGCTAGTTGTATTAATCCATGTTTGTTGTTTGTCAGGTGGTGAAAAGCTTACTGGCGTTAAAAAATGAGCTGGTTGTGCAGATTGATGCTCATGATACATTATGGGGAGAAACAGGTACGTTGTATGTTTACTACCTCACGTTCTCTCATGCTTTTTCACCCACTCACTCTCTCGCGCTCTCTCAACTTTTGTTCTCTCATGACCTCCACTCTCCTGTGCTTATATTAAGTATGACCTGGGTGCAAAGCACTTTACTGTTACCCTCACTGTGCTCTTTTCTCTGGGAGCACAAATGATTCTTTTCATGGCTGTAGTTGTTCAAAAGCCATGCAGCTGTTGCGCTAAATACTTGGGCTGATTTGGTACAAACTGTTTTACTTTGCTTTGTTTCTTTTGGAAAATGTATGTCTCTGGGCTAATGTTTTTAAGCTTCATAGAACATCTCCAGCTTGCCCTGTTTGTTTCCTGACTGGTTTAGCCATTTAAAACTCAGCTGATACAAAAAAGTCCATTAAAGCAGATACCATGTTAAAGCAACACTATTCATTATGTTGCTTTAACAAAGCCATTTACATAACCTCTTACTCATTGTTTAGTTCTAACTGTTTGTTCTGCTCTACAGAAAACGGATTGTGTAAGTATCTAGCATTCAGGGTCATCAGAAGTTTCAAAGAAGCTGCTTGATAAGCTTGGTGAAAAGTTTCAAGTTAAGATATTTTTGTGTTCTCATTTTTGTGTACAGAACACCAGTGGATCTTGTTTTTGATCATGCTTTTCCCTAGGCCTCCATTCATTACTGCCCTGTTCACAGATTTGATTTGCTGCTCTTTCAGCTTTCAAGCTAACACCACGAAAATCAAAACAAACCTTTAGGCCAACGGAGGATTTCATTCTTTTAAAACTTGTTTTCGGAGTTTCCTTTCTATTTTTTTCTCACTGCAATGCGGATGTGGGGGCTTTGATCACACATTCTGATCAACAACAGTGCAGGTAGATAAAAAAAAATGTTTTGGCAACGTCTGTCTGCTTGTTTTTGTTGTGTAAGCATATCTGTATACCTGGCTGAGGTACACTTGCTGTCACCGTGACGCAGGTAGAACAGTGACAGAGAAGCATGCAGATGGTAAAAAATGGCTGGCTGGAGGTGACCACCAGAGACTCGGGTCCCTGCGGCTGGTTAGCGAAAGCTGAAGATGAGCTTCAGAAAAGAGACTGAATGCTAGAAAGCACATAAAAGCCTTCCTGTTGTTCCTGTGTGACTCATAGCAGCTTACAGGATCAGCAGTTTGGTAGAGTTCTCCCTGCAGCTGCAGAGATCTGCTAGATACAATAAAGACCAAGGTCTTCAGGCATAAAGAGCGTAAACTGAAATATGTGGCATGTTTTTAAGATTTATTTTGCCCACACAAAACACACATATATACGCACACACACACTGCAGAGTGATTACATCCCTTCAAGATTTATGATTGTGTATAATGTGATATGTCGTGTATTATGTATTATGGTGTGAATGTGCGTAAGCATATGTGTGTATATTAAGACCAAGTGTGGGGTCAACAGTAAGCAGCAGGATGCTCATCTCAACAGGGACATTTAGATATTCACGGAATAGAAAGCTGTGCACTGTTTTGAAGCTTTTGCTTCAGGTTTGCTTATCAGATCTACAGAGCATTTACCTCAAAGCAGAAAGGACTTACTTGTTTCTTTTATAGGCATGTGTTTTCTTTTATGGGCCTTCTCTCAGACAGTCACCTCTTGAAAAAGCTAGGTCTCTATGTTTGGTGCACAAATGGCCCCGTTGCTTTCCCAGACGATTGCCAACTCATCTTCACTGAACTCCAGTGAGCACTCTGTGTGACAGCATTAGAAGAGGACAGGAACAATGGTCTCTCTGTGGTCACTCCTCAGTTACAGCACACTGTCTCACTAACGAATAGCATTTGGATATAGGTCAGTCTATTATCAGAGAGTCCAACTTCTGATTGGATGGCTGTGGCTGCAGAGAAAATCTTAGCTGTGCAACAATATACACTGTTCAGTTCACATCACACCACAATTTCCATATCCTAGTTCACAAGTTTGTTACAACATAACCCATAACCCATAACATTACTTTTCTTTTCATTTATTTAGAACAGACAGTCGTACTAGTCCCAGTTTGTTCCACCTAGTGTCTGTTTGTTGCGCCTAAGGTAGTTGGTGCGGGCTGCACTGTGCTAAGCAGTACAGTGTTAAGCAGTACAGTGTAAACGTTGACCGATCATTAGCAATGAAATGGCCATATGTTTTGGCTTTTTAATAGCTATAAATCAGTAAGATTTTGGATGGTTCTGCACTCATACCGTGGACCTATCAACTGTCAGATAGGTCCAATAACACAGACACACCATCCTCGTCCCATCCAGCATGATTACCTGAGATTAAATAAAACAGAATAAGGCCAAAAGGGGGCAGTGGTGGCTCAGAGCACTGGGTTATTATTGACAGGGTTGTGGGTTTGATATACAGGATTGCTAAGATGCCCCTGTTTAGGCCATTGAGCAAGGCCGCTAACCCTCACTGCTCTTCGGGTGCCACAGCGAAGGCTGCCCTCGACATGTGCTTCCTAGTGTGTGTGTGTGTGTGTGTGTGTGTGTGTGTGTGTGTGTGTGTGTGTGTGTGTGTGTGTGTGTATGGATGGGTTAAAGACCGAGATCAACTATGTGTCCATGGTGATTGTGACAAATGGTGATTGTGGTTGTGGAGTAATTTGTTTGTGTTGTGAATTTTCTGTTTAGGGGTTTAATTGCAGTTGGTGGATAAAAAGCATTCTCTTCCACCCATGTTGAAGTTAGTATGAGTTGTCTGTTGAGAAACAGTGTTGGACAGTGTTGGTATTGATCTTATTTTTTGTAATGGTACATTTGAGATGTATTGCTGATCTTATTCCAGTGATGCTTTTTATTTTTCTTGTTGTGACATGCATTGCTTTATATCTCCTTAACCAAGCAAGCAGGCATAAATCCCTCTGCGTTTTTCATTCCAGTCACAATTCAGACAGAAGCGTGTTACAATGAATAATAATGGTCATGGCTGCTTGCTTCCCGTAACCACTTAGCCTTAAATTTCTTTTTACCAAATGAATGAGTCAGGGCCCGCTAATGCAGTGCACATCCTTTCTTCCGGGCCACTTTAGCGGGTGTCCCCATTCCACCCGTCCTGACTGCAGTGACCCGATTCCTGGGCAAAAGCTCTGCTGCTCAACACTGCATCTAATGAATGCAGACTGGGGCCTAATTGCCTGCCTATACGAGCACAGTGGCATTCTTCAGTGCTTTAGTCCTAGTACCTATTCACAGTAACTCTGATGCATCTCCAGAAGAATAGGCAAAATGGAATGTTAGAGTTAGCATGTTACTGAAGATACAGATTACATTAACTTTACTTTATCTTTGCTTTAATTGTGCATGTGCATATTTTATGAGATCTAGTTGAACTGCTGGGTCATTCTTTGGTTAAAACATACCTCAAGTAAAACAGTTTCAACTGTTGTTTCCTGAAATGATTATTATGTTATGATCATTGTCATAATAATCAAAATTCAAAGTGTGTAAATGCTAAAAACTATAAGAAATCTGCTTGTCATGAATTAAATCAATTGGTTAGGGATAGGGTTGTTTGCTTTGATGAAGGGTAGAGTAAAAGGACACTTATCAGCCCCCATTTCTTTTCCTTTTTTTTTTATATAACGACGTTGAACGATCATCAGCAATGGAATGGCCATATGATTCGGCTTTCTAATAGCTATAAATCAGTAAAGACTGGTTTTATGTCAAAACCACTCAAATTAGTGGCATTAGGAAAAAGCAAAGTACATGGCTGTACTGCTCTAATCTGTGCTTACTTCTTCCCATTATGTAATTCTTCCTGAAAACAGCTAGCCTGGGAAATGCTATTCCACATGTCCCACTATCCACAAAAGAACATTGTTACTTATGCAGATGGGTCTTCTGCAGTTTACAGTCAGGAAATTGGATTAGGGTTCGGTGCTGGTACTGCTGAGGACAAATGTTTATTCTCCCACTAAAAGCAAAACAATTTCTGTTTGTGGAGTTATTGTATTGTGTTGACAACAGGTTTTACTGCATGTGAACCCAGCATTAAGTCGCTGCCCAGTGTGCTGTCTACAAAAGAAGCACCACTTGAATGGCAAAGCAGTATGAGAAAATATGGAATATATGATTGTGTTAATGAAGAGTTTGCAGTACTTTTTGGTATCTCTGTGACCTGCTGAAAAATGTGTCTGTAGATGGTGGGATTAATGCTGATACATTAGTAGTATACTTATACATCAATTCATGAATTGGTAAATAAATGACTGTTGATGGTTAGATGTGCCCTTGGCTTTATTAGAAGTAAATTAAGAGAACTTTCATGTTCTTATGTATCACTTTTGTCAAGGGCAACTACCGCCAGAATTATAACGATAAAATGCTTAAGATGTACATGGAGTGCACCGCTGTAAGTGTTTTGTTATGGGGTTGCAGTTTTGTAGCATGCAGGGTTTAGCAGCATAGGTCATTACATTGATTACGGTTGGGGTACATGTTCAGATTTGAACAAGTTATGGTAGAAACAAGGTTGTCATAAACATTAAAGGGTCTCCAGTCTCAAGTGGTTCTCCTATCTTGATACTCTACAGTCAGTCACCAGGAACGTATGCTTGAGTGGTGCTCTTCAGAGTAGAGTACTTGAGATGACCTAGACCTACATTTTTGAAAGGGGTAGCGAGGAAAGGGTGGTGGGGGAACTGAATGACAACCTGTCACTCCTTTTAGTCCCAGCCCTCTGAAGGGGCTGTTTTTGATGGATTAGCTACACTGACTCACAGTGACGGACAGATCTGTTATCATTTGCCCACACATGGATTTCCATCTCTAGCTCTGCATCACTTAACCTTTCCAGTTTTGACTGCACCTTTTATCCTTCAGTAGGTTCTGTGTTAAACTTTGCCTTTTAATTTGTGGTTCTTGTGTGTCACAAACTATTCCTAGTTAGTGCTTGGTAGGAGCTGTTATATGGGTCACATGCTGAAGCCACACGAGCGTTAAAACAAGCATTTATTGAGCCATAACATCAAAAATGTAAAAATATGGGTTGGGACAGTCTTTATACTAACTAATTATGCCTTACTATCAGTATGTCTCTACTAACGTATGTCTCGTTCTCACTTTGGTGAGATTCTACTTCTCTGTCTCACTATTAGTACTCCAGTGTGTCTCACTTAAGTTTATCTCACTATCAGTACTTATGCCTCATGATCAGTACGCAAGTATGACTTACAATCAGTACTGTCTCACGATCGGTACTTGAGTCTCTCTCACTTCATAGGTACGCCCCTCTATCAGTACTTGTCTCTCAGTTCTTAAGTATACCTCACTATCACTACTCAAGTACGTCTCATTCCTGAAGTATTTTTCACTGTCAGTATCTCTCCATATTTAAGAATTTCTCCTTCTCACGTTGGTCTGATTAAGGCTTAAAACACCAGTTGCTTGTAGGAAAAAGCAGTCCCAGCTTTGGACTGGTGTCTGGACTTTTCTCTTTTGTCTTAGCGGCTGTAGCCTAGACAACTCGACTAGATCCAACATTCTGTGTCACATCCATGCCAAGCCTGAGCACTGAGTGTTCCAAACAGCTTCATTTTTCAGACACGTAGAGAAAACACTTGCCTGTAATTAGCTCATTAGCCAGCCATAGCTTAATAACGTGCATCTAGAATTTCCAAACCAGATAAATATGGCCATGCCAGTATTCAGTGTAAAGCTGAGAGTCTGAGAAACACTGTGAATATAGTTTGTATCTGGGTTACATTTGAAGTAGTACCTCAGTGTTAAGGCTGAAGGTTGTTTAATATTGTTGCATTGTTTGTTTCATAAAAATTATAAACGTGGTTCTTGTGTGTTTGCTTTTTTTCCCCAGCTCTCACAGCAGCAGCAGGTCGGGGGAAGATGGATGTGTGTAGTTACTTGTTGGAGGAGGGTGCACAAGTGCAGCAGGTGAACAGAAGAGGCATGTGTGCGCTCTTCTGCGCAGTGAGACAGGGACACTGGCAGGTAAGGCAGACACTTTAGCACACACCAAAATGCTTGATGTGTACTCATATCCTAATTCAGGAATTCATTATTTTTAATAAGATAAACAGACAGACAGATGTGTAAAAAGTGGTGTCTGTTTTTCTGTCTACATTTACATTGATCAAGTGTGCTAATAATTTATTGGTCATCTTCGTCTCCTGTTTCTGTCCTTGTCTCTTCGTCAGATAGCGGATGTGTTGTTGCAGCATGGTGCGGATGTAAATGGGAGTGATAAGCAGGGCCGCACATTGCTGATGGTGGCAGCATGTGAGGGCCATCTTAGCACTGTGGAATTCCTGCTCTCTAAAGGTAAATTTCCTACAACAGTGCTTAGCCATGTAATTACATTGGTTTATTATATTATAAAATCCATAAAATTAGCACATTTAGAAATTTGTGGTGTGTAGTTCACATTATATTGTGCTGCTTAATTGCCCTTATTAACAGTGCTTCTAATTCCATCATTAACACTTGAGTGTCTGTGAATTTGCCTGTGGAGCAGAACAGTGCCTGTAGTTGTTTATGGTGTTCTAATTGTAATGTATTTCCCAGGTGCCTCTTTAACGTCGGTGGATAAGG